>NC_056736.1:521187838-521302838 GCF_019279795.1 Protopterus annectens
GCCTGAACATAAACCTCTATGTCACAAGATGAGTTGCCAACTGGCTCATGAACAGAACCCACATGGTGAGAGTTGCGGGAGCTAGGTCCGACTCTAAACCGGTTACAAGTGGCATTCCCCAGGGCTCAGTCCTAGGACCCCTCCTGTTTGGCATATACTTCTCACAGGTACAGGCAAGCACAGGAAGACTATGGCTGACCATGTTCACAGACAATTGCAAACTAGGGGCTATAAATGACTCTCCAACTGACACAGACATCCTCCAAAAGGGTCTCACTGAGACAGATACCTGGTGTCAAAATCATGGCCTCAAGCTAAATGCCAAAAAGTGCATAGTCATTCCCTTTGGAAAAAACAAAGTACCCACAAACTACCACATAGGTGGTAGTCCCCTAAATACGGAAAACGTAATAAGGGATCTGGGGACCCAAGTAGATAGTAATCTCTCCTTTGATAATCACATTGCCACAATGGTTAGAAAATCCTTCTATATGGCCCACCTAATCACAAAAGGGTTCACATCCAGATCAAAAGAGGTCATTGTGCCCCTCTACTCATCACTCATCAGACCCATCATAGAGTACAACGCCCCATTTGGGATGTACCTTACAAGACACCTGCAACAGCTGGAAAGACCACAGAAGTACCTCACCAAGAGGATCACTGGCCTTAAACAGATGCCCTATGCAGCTCAACTGAAGAAACTCCAGCTGCGACCCTGGAGTTACAATATATAGTTGGGGGGGTGTGGGGCAAAGCCCCCCACTTAATTTCATATTATATTGTTTAGTTTTGCTTTAATATTGCTTAGTAAAACAAAAATAAGTGGGGGGGGCTTCGCCCTCCACACCCCCCTAACCATATATTCTAACTCCAGGATCGCACTACAGTAGGGAAGGGGGCATATCCCATTTTCTTGCCAATAATACTTGTCGGTCAAATGAAGCGTAGGTCAAATGAAGTGTAGGTCAAATTAAATTTTGGTCAAATGGGTGTCGGTCAATCGGAAGTTAGGGCAATTGAAGTAGACCCATATATATATATATATATATATATATATATATATATATATATATATATATACATATATATATATATATATATATATATATATATATACATACACACATACACACACTCAAAACACACACACACACACACACACACACACACACACACACACACAAAATGGGCAAAGAAAACTGACCAATCAGATTACAAGCTACCTGTGCATCAAATCCATGCATGGAAGAAAACTACTGTAGGCCACCATGTCCTCACATTCACTCACAGATCCCTACTGTCCTCACAGACTTCAGAATCCAAGAAATTGCCACCGTGTTGAAAAGTCACTTAACACTTGAGGACTTTTAAACACAAAAATATTCAAAAAAAGTGAATCACTAAATCATAGCACCAAACACCAGAAATTCACAACCCCGGCATTATGAGGTTGCATAAAATAACTGGGTCAGACCATTTGGTTAACAAGCATCTGGGCTAAAAAATTCCAGTCTAATGTCTTTCGGCTTTTCCCGGTTAGGGGTCACCACAGTGGAACTCTGGTCTGCTAATTATTGACAGTGAATTTTTACGTTGTCGAATTGCCAGCCCAGCACCCAACCTTCAAAGAAGGCACACACACACATGCTCACACCTACCTGCATGTCTTTCAGTTCACTTGACTGTGGGGAGGACATGCAGACTCCACACAGAAGGCGCTCCAGCCAAGAATCGAACCAGAGAACCTTTTGCTGTGAGGTGACAACACTAACCGCTGCACCACCGAGGCCCCTAACATTAAACAAGGGGGTACCTCGGTGATCTCTTTTTTAGTTTCATTATGAATGCTGCACTTATTGTGTGTTCTGAGCAGTGTTTAAGCTCTCCAGAGAATATAATATATGAGGTAACCTTACCATCTTTTTATTTCTTATGCTAGTAACTTAAACATTATTACTGCTAATAATGAAGGAGATTTATTGCCTTTATTTCAAGCTTTAGAGCCACAGCCTAACTTGAAAATGTAGGATTGTTTCTTAATATTGTGAAAAGTAAAGAGATTGGAACATCTTTCATTTTTTCTAACATCTCCCTTCACTTAGATAGCATAAGGATACTAGGTTTATTGTATGGAAATGAGGCTGCTTACAACAGCGGGATGAGTTACTAAATATGGTCAACGCTTTTAATAATAGCTGGAAAGCATTTTCCTTGTCCTACCAGGAGGAAGTATACTTGTTAAATTCTATTATTCATGGCAAGCTTGGCTGTGTGGGTAATGTGTGCCCTTTTTCTAAAGAAAGAGAAAAACAACTGCTTGACAAATGTTTTATTTATTTATTATTATTTTTTTTTATCAGTTATGGGGGTGTAGGCTGAATTCCATAAAAGGAGTATAGTGGTATATTGAGGGATTCCAAGATGGTGTGTATCCTATGAGCACCTTACCCTCATGGCTCTTCA
This sequence comes from Protopterus annectens, assembly GCF_019279795.1. Lineage (NCBI taxonomy): Eukaryota > Metazoa > Chordata > Ceratodontiformes > Protopteridae > Protopterus > Protopterus annectens. The sequence goes on from NC_056736.1 coordinate 521,190,305, forward strand.
AAAACTATAAAATAACCTAACCAAAAAGCCAGTAAAAGCAAAAAAATAGGTGAGAAAGTAGCCCTTTAAAGTACAGCTAATTAATAATTAGCCTGAAAAACAGTGATACAGTATCCTACTGTGAAATATTAAAGGAAAAATCTCCAACCTTACCTCCGGGAAAACAGAGACCTGAAAAAAAGAAGGCCTGATTTATCCTTGAAACTAAAAATGGATACTTCAAGATGTCCAAGTAAGAAGACTCAGTGGAAGCGCAAACTACTAAAACAAAATACTCTAGTTGTAATGCCTGAAAAAGAAACTGTCATGAAAAGACCTAGAACTGCAAAACAACAGGAAAGCACAAAAGCGACCACCTGACCAAAAGCAGAGCAACTCCCAGGCCTAGAGGATCTAAATAACTGCATTACAACCTTTACAAATGGCTATCCAAAACTTCTCAGACTAACTCTCCAACTTTGGTAGCACAATTAACATAACAGCTTCCCTTTTAGAAAAGACGGAGGCCAAAGTAACTGAAAATTTAATAAAACTAGAACAGCTACAAAAAAAAAAAAAAGAATGAAACCTATGCCAAGAAAATCCAAGAGTTGCAACAAAAATTATAGGCTTAGAAGCGAGGAGTAGGAGGAATAATATTTTAATTACAACTGTTCCGGAAAAATATGACCATTCGCAACCAATTGAAATAATAAAGCAAATAGTGGGTAGCCTTTTGGACAATACAGTGGAAGCCAGCAAGATGGTGATCGAAAGCACTCATCGAGCCATTCGTCCAACTCAAACATTTAGTACACCTAGGCAAATCTATGTTAAATTTCTAAATTATCAGGATGTTATTAAAATCTTAATAACAGCAAAAACAAAAAAGAAAAGAAAAAAACATAGTCTGGAATGGAAACAAGGTAACCTTCCACATAAGGCAACAAAGACAACAACTATCACCATTCTGCGCATACCTGATTGCAAAAAAAAAAAAAAATGTAATTCCAGATGAAATACCCTAATATACTGAGCTTTCAGTACAGTGATAATAAATATACAGCTGACTCTGTTAAAGATGCTAAAAGTGTATTTACAAAAACATTCAATGAACTACCACACACCTACTCTTAAGATTAATCCAGATAAGCTGTGGTGAAGTTGAATGCTTTAATATTCAAGGTTTAAACTAGAAAGAAGCAACAATATTATAATTGTAAGGTGTCTTTTGCTGTTAGTCATTGGAACCCATGAACCAATTGAGAATCGACCTTCTGTGTGACTTTGAGAGATCAAGTTCCCCTCATGGACTCTATTAACTCTGACACTTCCTGTTCCTCATCTTCTGGTATAATAGTCCAAAGTAACCCTGTTAGAAAAATATGTATTTGAACATGTATAAAGTGCTAGTTTAAAAGCAAATAGTATATAATGCATTTTATTCTATTTACAATATGGCAATAAGAATGATTTTACATGTAATTGCTTGAAGCTTTGGAGCTGCAGTGTATTTGAACTCTGACCCTGGCAGTAGCCAGCTCAGCAAGCTTATGTTTTTCACTAATGATTATCTGCTGGGTCAGGAAAAATTAAATGTATAAAGCATTGAATATTCTTATTCCTTCCTCTGAGATAATTGACCTTGTGAATGTATCAGAGATAAGACACAGCTGCTAAAGTAAAAGTTGCAAGAAGAACAAAGAAGTATATTACAAGAGTGAACCGACTATTGTATTCAAGCAAGCCTGAGACCTTGGAAGAGTAACATTTACAGAAAGACATTATAACGAACCAGGTGCTTTGCAAGGCTGTATTATTCCCATGGGAAAACTTTTAAAATGTATAACATCAGCTTTTTCTTATGAATAGAATATTGTAGACCATAGTGATGTAGGTGCCCTGTGACTAACCACGTCAGTAAGGTGGGCACAGCTTGAATGTAAGACTATATAAAATTGTGTATTTCCTGCATCATGTCAGACAAAACTCTGTACTTGTATGGTTTTTTGCCTCCTGGTGTACACTAGTAAATTTTTGCATCTGAGCCTCCTGTGTTGTTATCATTTTTTTATTTAACAGTTTGGTCCTCCTTGAACCAGAATTCCGTAAGCTGCAGATCAGAGTGTACCGGTGGTGAATACTGCGCAGGAGAAGCTACGAAATGGTTCTTCTTGAAACACAAAGACCTCCGACTGAATTGTCGTTTGAGAGGCTGGCCACTTTCTGATCTGTCAAGAGCGGTCTCGAACTGGTCAACCCAGGAGGCTCAGGTAGGAAAATATTTGCCTTTTTTCTGTTTTAGATCAGGGACTAGGTTACAGTAAATGTCATTGTCAGAGATTTGTTATACAGATCAGGGACAAAAGGAAATTACTGTATATTTTGTCAGAGATCAGGGAAACAGAATAAGGTAGGCAGTTATTCTAGCTAAACTGTGTAAGGAACTGAAATACCACGTGGTGAAAAGGGTTACGTAACATTTTTTAGAATGGGAAATCAGTGCACTAAAAATCGCGAGATCCGCTAACTGATGACGCAAAATATATGCAATTACAACGGACTGATAATGTAAGGTATTATACAAAATGGGTTAATAAATACGATTTGATGGTAAATTAAACAAGATTTCATTAGTTAAACTTTTAAAACAGCTTAAATCTGACGCAGAAGGTCAGGCAAAAAAACAACAGCGATTAGGCATTCCTCAAGCACACAGGTGGATTGAGGAAGTAAACCGAAGGGAACAGAAAACTAAAATGCAAAAACATTATTTTTAGACAAAGAGGATAATAATACAGTAATAGCGACGGCCCCTCCGCCCCCTCCAATGCCTTTTTCAGGATATGAAGCAGGAGGACAAGCTGGTCCACCTCCACGTTATCCTGAAGTTACAAGAGTACTAAAACCATTTGTTAGAGATCCTATTGAAACTAGGTCCCGGACACGTAAAACACTAGGGGACACAGACTTATATCAAATAGGGAAAAATACACTAGAAGAGAGTGAGGAAGAAATCTGTCCACTGATCGAGGTACCAAATCCTCAGGCAGGACAGGAAGGGCATGACCCAACTCTTCTAGTATATAGACCATGGACACCGGAAGATATTCGGAAAGCTACAGAGGGAATCCTCATCCAAAAGTTAATTACACAAAGTTTTACAAGATTTACAAGGTATGAGACTAAGTTACCACTTGAATGGGGAAGAAGTAGAAAAGGTAGTTAGACAGATTGTGGGTCCAGACTGGCACATGATTTGTGGCACCTGGAATCCTCGTAATGCAGAGCTTAAACCACTCCCACATAGTGACGCAGAATTAGACAACAGAGTGAAAGGTCTTACAGACCGAATTTCTGAAAAATGGAAACCTAGAGCAGATTGGACTTGCATTAATCAATGCATACAGCAAGAGAATAAAACTGTAGATGGGTACTATGGTAGATTATTGGAATGTTTCAATAACCATAGTGGTATGGCTATTCCTGAAAATCAGACACATGATACCTCATATGAACAGCAACTGAAAAATGTGTTTTTGAAAGGTTGCATTGCACCTATCAGTAGCTTTATTACAAAGCATATGATAGATCATCGAACAAGTAGGCTACAAGCCTTACTTGAATATGCCAGACATGCTGAAAGACACTTTAATAGTAAAAAGAAAAAGAAGACACAGGTCTTCACAGCTGAAGACGGAGCAGAGGTCTTTTGTAGTACAGTCAGGTAAAAAGGGTAAGAAAAATACCCAGGAAAATAGACAATCTGACAAAAGGTCAAAAGATTTTGAAGAGAGAAAAAAGAAAGGTGAGTGCTTTAAGTGCAGTAAGAAAGGACATTTAGCAAGGGATTGCAGGCTAAATAAAAAGGTGACTACAGAAAATAAAGGTGATGAGGACTGACTATATGATAGTGATGAAAATCAGAAATCATCAGGGAAGGAAAACAAACAAAGGGCAAACGTAAATGTAGTGAAAGGAACAGAGGAAGTGCAAACAGATGTAGAGGATGAAGAAAGTGAAATTTTAGATTTGGCATTACTGAGCTTGGAGCTCTATTTTGCAGACACAAAACCGGAAGTTACACTTCTGGTGGAAGGAAGGGAAGTGAAATTCTTGTGTGACTCAGGAGCGTCACGAACTTTGATACACCCTTCAAAGTTACCAGAATATTCTGAATCACCTGACTATATATTAGTGAAAGCAGCAAATGGACAGCTATATAGGGAGCCACTCTCCCATGATATAGCAATAACTGACCCTGTTTCAGGTATGACTCAGAAAAGTAAAATTGTAGTTTCTGCAAAATGTCCAGTAAACTTACTGGGAAGAGATCTTATGCAGATATTTGGCATAGCGGTAGTTCCCACTATGCAGGGTATGGAAGCACAAAGACAAATGGATACTTTTGTGGTGCGACCAGAGGGTGAAACCTTTTACTGGTACAGCCAGAACCTAGTTACTACTGGTCCAGGGGCAGTAACCAAGGAACTGATGAATGTAGCCATCAGTAAGGTCCCCTCCCTTGACACTGACCAACAGCATTTGTTACATTGTACTCTATACTACTGTAGCATGCCAGGACCTGATAAAGAATATGAGCAAGAATTGTTCAAAAATCCTGCTAACAGATTAGTATTACGAACCTTGTATTGGGATACTGAGGGAAACAGTGTGGTAAGCTGTTCACTACCTCAGGAATTCATGACACTGTACAAATCTAATAGACTACCACATGTTAGCTTGACAAAGAATAAGGATGTGAGATGGGCAGACTTAGGAGAAAAAGTAACAAGATAGGAAAAACAAACTGATTTAGAATTATCAGAACAGGGAATACAAAACAGAAATTGAATTGGCTAACAAAGACACATCCAGCTGTACACTTACAAACTAGTGAAGACAGCTGATTAGCATTCTTATTAGAAGAAGAAGAAAAGCCTTGTGTGATATACCAGATATTCTTTGGTCAACAGGTAAATCAGATGTAGGACTTATTCAAACAGCAGGACCAGTAACTATTACACCAAAATCAGCATTTAGACCACAAAAGACAATACCCTTGAGGAAAGATGCAGAGCAAGGAATCAAGCCTATAATAGCAGCATTACTCAAGGAAGGAGTACTGGTAGAATCTCTTGACTCACCATGTAACACCCTCTATTTCCTGTTAAAAAGCAAACGGGAATGGCGGATGGTACAGGATTTACAAGCTGTAAATACCCAGAGCACCTACGGTGCCAGACCCACACACCTTGTTGAATGATTTAAAACCACAACAAAAATATTTTACTGTGGTAGATATAAGTAATGCTTTCTTTTCAATACCTATACATCCTGATAGCCAGTATTGGTTTGCATTTACATTTCAGGGTAAAAGATATACCTATACTCGGCTACCGCAGGGATATTGTGGCGCAAGAAATGGCAAGCAACCTGGCAGGGTTTACTCCACCAGGAGGTAGTCAGATTCTACTTTATGTAGATGACATCTTGCTAGCAGCCCCTACCCAGCATCAATGCAGGGAAGATACGATAGCATTACTGAAATTTTTAGCAGCACAAGGACACAAAGTGAACAAAAGTAAGTTACAACTTTGGAGAAAACAGGTTAGATACCTAGGATATGTAATATCCAATGAAGGTAGAATACTAGACGAAGATAGAAAAACAGTGATTTTACAGGCACCTAAGCCAACAACCAAGAAGGAAATGATGTCCTTCTTGGGAACGACTAATTTTTGTCGAAGCTGGATATCAAACTATGCTTTAGAATCTGCTCCACTGGCTGATTTAATATATAAAACACCAATGGCAGCACAAGATGTATTACAATGGACACCCAAAGCAGAAACAGCTTTCTGCAGACTAAAACAATTGATAGCTTCATCACTAGTTTTAGGACTTCCAAATTACCACAAAAGATTTTTTCAGACCGTAGATTGTAAGCAGGGATACATGACGTCAGTTTTGACGCAACAGCATGGGGATGCCCCATAGCTTACTATTCATCACAGTTAGATCCAGTGGCACGATCATTGCCTCACTGTGTGCAAGCAGTAGTCGCAGCTGCAATGGCAGTACAGGCTTCGGCCTCAGTGGTGTTGTTCCACCCTCTCACATTGAGAGTGCCTCATGCAGTCGCGATAATTTTACTGCAAGAGAAAATAGCATATCTATCTCCTGCTAGACATCTTTCATGTATGACCATACTGCTGAGCCAACCTCATATGGTAATTAAACGTTGTACAATATTAAATCCATCAACGTTTCCAACTCCTGTGGATGGCACACCACACAGTTGCCTGCAGGAAATTGAGCAAATAACTTTGCCCAGACAAGACCTTACTGATATGCCCTTGGATGATGCCGAGGTGACATTTTATGTGGACGGTTCATGCAGAAAGGGTCCTACAGGGAAAAATCTAGTAGGGTATGCAGTAGTCACAGATACAGAGATTTTAGAAGCCCAACCCTTACAGCATAACCTGTCTGCTCAAGCAGCAGAACTGATAGCCTTAACACGGGCTTGTACTCTAGTGAAAGATAAATGTGTGAACATATATACTGACAGTCAGTATGCTTTCTACAGTGCATGTTTTGCACAACAATGGAAAAATAGGGAATGATAACATCTACTGGCAAACCGATTAATCATGCCAACTTATTTTGAACTTGTTAAATTCCATTCAGTTACCTACTAAAGTAGCTATTTGTAAATGTTTAGCTCATACAAAACAACAGGATGCAATTTCAAAAGGAAATGCAAAAGCTGATGCAGCTGCAAAGCAAGCAGCCTCAGACTCAGAAACTTTACTTTTAACCGAGGAATTACAACCCTCTGAGATTTTAGATTTAGAAATGTTAAAACGATGCAGACATTAACTACAAAGCTGAGAAACAAAATGGGAGAAACGAGGTGCAATCCTCGAAATGGACTGTATATCTCCAAAGAGAAAAAAACAATATTGCCGTCTAATTTATTTAGATGTGCAGCTTTGTTGAGCCATGGGCAGTGCCATGTCTCAACAGGGGGGATGGTACAGTTAGTAAATCGAATATTCCAAACATACGGATTCACAAACTTTACACAAAAATTTTGTGCAGCATGCCATGTCTGTAATAAACATCATGCACAAGGAGCATTCAAACCCAAGCAAGGGAGTTTTCCTATACCACCATATCCGTTCCATACTATCTGTATGGATTTCATAGAGCTGAGTAAATGTGAAGGGAAAAAATACTGTTTAGTGATTATAGACATGTTTTCCAAATGGGTAGAAGCTTTTCCAACTAAAAATCCGGATGCAGCAACAGTGGCAAAGGCCCTAATAAAATAAATAATTCCTAGATTTGGCATACCGGAAAGAATCTATAGTGACAATGGGACACATTTTGTGAATCAGACGATTCACCAACTTGGGAGATTCTTTGGGATCTCCTTGAAAAATTGTGCTTACCACCCACAGTCTGCAGGACTGGTGGAAAGGTACAATGGAATTTTAAAAAACAAGTTGAGGAAGTTAGTAGATGATACACAGAAGAATTGGATTTGCTGTTTGCCTTTGGCACTGCTGAGCATGAGAACAGTTCCAAATGTAAAGGGTTTGACCCCCTTTGAAGTGATATTTGGAAGGGCATATTATGTGCCACAGTGGAAAGCTCTCATGCCTGCAGAACTAGAGGCTGACAGCTCATTAGCTAGTTATATGAGGAAACTGTTAACTAATAAAACTATTTTGCAGTTGAACTCTTTTTCAGATAAAAGACAGGCCAGACCGTTGGAAGCAGTGCTGACCCCAGGGTCCTGGGTTTGGTTGAAGGTCACGAAGAGGAAGAATTGGGCAAGTCCAAAGTGGGAAGGACCGTACCAGGTACTGTTGGCGACACCTACTGCAGTCAAAGTTGCTGAAAGGTCGTCCTGGGTCCACCTGACGCACTGTAAACCGGTAAAGAATTTTCAGCTTGATAAACATTTTGTGACTGACACACAACAAAGGCAGGATGGCCAAGAGCGAAATGAGTAAAAATACAGATCAACCCCGAAGATATTGTTTAATCATCTTGCTAACTATGCATTTATTAACTATGATTGTGATGACTTTCCTTTTGTTGTGGTTCTTCCTACATATAACCACACAAGTGAAAGTGGAGAAACGTGATGAACTGTCTATAGACTGGCATCCAAACTTTAACACATACCTAGCTATGAAGCGTGTATATGTAGAGACTATGAACATTTCAAATTGCTGGGTTTGTACTGCCATACCAACAGCATATGGAGGACTGTTGATGTCTGCTGTCCCCTTGGGGATAAATGAGACTTGGGAAAATTTACTTTTCGATACAGGTTCTGTAAGATCACAGGACAAAATTGCATTGTATTTGCCTATTACACAGAGGGGAATTGTATGTTTTTATAAGAATAACACACTCCAAGTGGGTTGGAGTAACTGTAACATAACTATATCTTATAAATGCTATATTAAAGCCAAAGATAAAGGCACTGTTTGTAACACAAATTATGATTCATATTTGAGCTTAATGAAAACAACATTAAGTGAAGTGCAGAGAAATCCTGTCTTGCATAAACAATTGTCTGTTATAGACAAGAAAATGTTTCATTCAGAACTAACCCACATCAGTACCAAAGTAGAAAACTGTTATTTTGTTTGTGAGAAAAAAGCATACAAATGGCTACCTGAGAATTGGTCCGCAGTTGTTTTTGGGTTATCTGGTTCCGCTATAAGGCATACTGCAGAATTACCTCTAGGTAAGATACGAAATGTAAGAGATGTAGCCGAAAACCTGAAGATCCAATCGAAAACCTGTAAATCCAATGGGAAAATCGAAGCTGGTTGGAAAAACCATCATTCCGTGAAAGATAAAGAAAAATTGACTCATATGGACTTGAGTGACAGTGTTATATCCTGGGCTGGAATATTTCCAGCATATGGAGCAGTCAAATCAATCTGGGAGTTGAGAAAACTGTCGAAGCTTCCGAAGTAATGAGTAACGCAACTTTTCTGCTCTCGAACTAGTGACTGATGAACTAAATGCAATGAGAACTGTTGTGCTACAAAATCGAATGGCTCTTGATTAATGATCACCTAGAGGTAATACAGCAGGTATCGCCATGACTGAACCAGGCCCAAACCCACTGACGAACTTTTTCCAGAGTCTGTTTGGTGGGTGGGGTTCTATCCTAATGAATATTTTGATTGCTATTTGTGTTGGTCTGCTCCTATTAGGAGCATGTGTCTGTTGGGATCCCTGTATGAAAAGATTAGTCAAAGATTTTGTTGATATATCTGTAACTGAAACTTTGTACCAAGACATTGAATTGGAACTATTGATTCCAGACGAAACTTGTTCGAAATATAAACTAAATGACTTGCCTAGTTAAAAGTCCTTAAAGGAGAAGGCTAGGAGACGATATAACATTGTTTATGTTTCTGAATAGAATAAAAAGTATTAAAAGAGAGGAAAATGTTAGAAAAATATGTATTTGAACATGTATAAAGTGCTAGTTTAAAAGCAAATAGTATATAATGCATTTTATTCTATTTACAATATGGCAATAAGAATGATTTTACATGTAATTGCTTGAAGCTTTGGAGCTGCAGTGTATTTGAACTCTGACCCTGGCAGTAGCCAGCTCAGCAAGCTTATGTTTTTCACTAATGATTATCTGCTGGGTCAGGAAAAATTAAATGTATAAAGCATTGAATATTCTTATTCCTTCCTCTGAGATAATTGACCTTGTGAATGTATCAGAGATAAGACACAGCTGCTAAAGTAAAAGTTGCAAGAAGAACAAAGAAGTATATTACAAGAGTGAACCGACTATTGTATTCAAGCAAGCCTGAGACCTTGGAAGAGTAACATTTACAGAAAGACATTATAACGAACCAGGTGCTTTGCAAGGCTGTATTATTCCCATGGGAAAACTTTTAAAATGTATAACATCAGCTTTTTCTTATGAATAGAATATTGTAGACCATAGTGATGTAGGTGCCCTGTGACTAACCACGTCAGTAAGGTGGGCACAGCTTGAATGTAAGACTATATAAAATTGTGTATTTCCTGCATCATGTCAGACAAAACTCTGTACTTGTATGGTTTTTTTGCCTCCTGGTGTACACTAGTAAATTTTTGCATCTGAGCCTCCTGTGTTGTTATTATTTGTTTTTATTTAACAAACCCAAAAAGCTAGTTTGTATTGTCGAGTGGACAATAGGGAAGAAGAAATGAAACATTAAAAAAGATTTTCAGAAGAAAAGTAACTTTACAACTCAGAGTGGAAAGAACGCAGACTACAAATAAAAGGAAGGCAAACTCATCAAATATTCAAATTGATGAAGTCATTGAGAATTAAAGGGGAATGAACTCTCGGTCACTAAGACATGCCAGTAATGGACTATAGATAGGGTCCTTGTTGTAAAATATGCTTTAATAACAGAGTTTAAATCAATACTAATTAGTTTAGAGACTCAGAGAAAGTAGATTAAAATTGTGTATGCTGATATTTTAAAACTTTTAAAGATAAAAGTTTCTTTGCCTACCTCAAAGCTCCAATTAATAAAGGAGCTGAAATGAAGTCTAGTTATGTTTGAAAAGAAACTGTTCTACTGCACTTTGCCTGATAAGAAAATATCCACATTAAATTTTCTCTTTATACTTACATAGTCATGTTACAAATCTCTTTATACTTACATAGTCATGTTACAAATCTTAATGCAAAGTACAAGCTACTAAAGCTCAGGTTAGGGGAATATTGATCAAAACAGCTTCTTATTATAAAAAAAAACTCTGCCCTAGAAGAACAACTGAACAGCTGTCAAAAAGAACTATACCTACTACATGCACAGCATTACTCATTTAAAGAAATAAAAAACCTTAGATAGTCAGAATGGGTTCAGAGCCCTTCAAAAATACTAGAGAGACTAATAAAAATAAGTAATAATTCTCCACTTATAAAATAAATAGAATATTAATATAAAATAAACAGAATATCAATTAGTTTATTTTTTTCTGTCCTTCTATACTGTGGAAGCCACCATTTTGTTTTTAGTAATCACAAACTTGCATACCTACAAATATCCCATTAGCTTCCGTAGTTTAAGGCTAGAAAGTAGAAATGCACAACTGTGAAATATAGTGCATTACTCTTGTTTGGCAAACATTACTTAATGTGGCTGAGGATAGACAAATAGTACTTTACCTATCTAGTTCAACCATCAATCAACCCTTAACTTTTTCTCTCTCTCTCTCCCCCAGTGAACCAAGCACATAGCAAGTCTGACTACTGCTGCTGAAAAGTTTTCATATCCCAATAACTAAAGAACTCGCACAGCTGAATTTCACATGCAGTTGCAAAAGTTCACAAGGGACAATACATTGAGTTAAAGCTATGTAAGGCAATTTACAAGACTCAAACTAATTACTTTATTTATTAAGTCATGCATTAGTGTGTTCTGTTTTCTAGTGTTGAATCTGCTGGAAGGATATCCCACTCCCACTTACACTCACAGGGCTTTTACTGCTGAAGGTGAAGGTAAATTAACACTTTAGCATATTTTACTCTTACCAGTGTAATATATCCTTGGAAAGACAAATGAAAGCCTATAACCATAAAATTAAATGCTGTGACAATACCTTTCAACCTGGAAACATCAAAAATCTGGACAAAGACCCATGAAAATAGGTACAAATCTGTATGCTGATTAACATAACATTTGCATACATAATTGTGTAACTCCACCCACTCCAATGGAATTGTGAGATTCCAACTTTTAAACATAAACTGAAGAACAGACAACTAAAATATGATCATGAAATACAAAATAAGCTGAAGAACAATAGTGTTTTACTTATATTAATATTTGAACTTGAATGGGTGACTATGAAAAGCATGAGAGAAGTAGGCAGTCAGAGACACAGTGTGGTGGGCTGATACACTGTGTAATGCCATGGGAGACAAGCAGATTTAAAAGGTGCTGTCTTATATATCTTGTATGTGTCTTATATATATATATATATATATATATATATATATATATATATATATATATATATATAAAATGCCTATATTTAAAATTTGTAAAACCTGCAACAATAACTGTACTATGAAATTTCCTTTGTAACGAGTCTTAACAGTGACAGGAGTACTGTACTTGTCATCTTATGCAATACTGAAAAAACAGTTGCAACTGTAGTCTGCAGGAAAATACAGTGATTGTATGATGAAATGGAGCGATGATTCTTACTCAGTTAAGAATTAACTGTTTGCATTTAATTGCAGGGCAAGTTATAAGTGAGCTGCTAGGCAACAAACTAAGCTGTCAGCTGTCAAAAGAGCTAAGTAATAGGTATTAATAGCAATATGTAAAATCCTGTATTTATTTCCAGCTAATCTTTTCTGCCACTAACAAGTCAGTCCAGCTTGGTGTGCCAACTTCTATCTAAGTCGCTGCCTACTTTATGGCTGTAAAATATTCTGGACGTATTCTGTAAACAGTGTGACAAATTATTATCAGTGCAGATGTTTTTATGATTATCCTCCTACCCATGTCCATTCTACCTGCATCATTAAACAGTTTCCATTGTTCTCCTTATGTCATCAATTAAGAAAATGTCATTCAAGTCAACTAAGAAAAAAAAAACTATAAACACTGTAAGCACAAAAATCATACACAATCCCCCAAAATAAAAGTACGTCCCACTTCAATCAAACCCAGAAAAATTAAATTCAGTCAATTTAAAATAAATAATGTTATTAAATTAATGAAAAAATATAATATAATATAGTAGAATATATAATATAATATAATATAATATAATATAATATAATATAATATAATATAATATAATATAATATAAAGCAAGGACCATAATTAACTAATATGGCTTTACCTACAAAATAAATTCAGCAAAACGAAAATGACTGTTTCAAGATCCATAGAAGCAACAAATTTACTGATGTATAAAACATAAGAAATTTACTGCCTCTGTGGATCCTGACTCAGCTGTTTCTATTTTATTGGATTTACTTTTGTAGTTAGTTGATTTGGAGTATCTTTTGGTACAACGGTTTTTCTTTTACTTATATAGGACACAGAAACCATGCTAGATTCTGAATAGCTATACTAAGATTGCAGCACCCTACTATGATTATAATGAATCCCAACATGGTCCTTAGTAAATACATACTTGCATACATACAAATATTTCAAGCATGGGCAGTAATGCCCTTCTAGCCTGCTAATATACCAAAACAGTTGTTCCCATAATAAGCATTCAGACTGTTCTTAAAAAGTATCTAAACTAGTGCTTGCTTTAATGTAGGTCTGCTCCATGTATCAGCTGCTTTCTTGGAGAACCAATTAGTACACGTCTCATTCCTATAGGATCTTCTGCATAGGTTGTCTGATGATTCTCTACTACTTTTGGATAATCCCAAATATTCCTATAGATAGTTGCCTCTAAATGCCCTATATACCAGAATAAAATCTCCTCTTAATTAAATAAATAAATGGCACTTTTGAAAAATTATTAAAATTTATCTCAGAACTAGATTGGGAAATCCCACATGAAACAACCATTCAGAAAAAATAAGTATGGAAGCTATGCATAACCCTTACCAGTAAGCAGCTTTTGGAATTGCTGTTTCCCATGGACCTAAATGGGAAACAATAGTTCCAATTCATAAAATGGGAAAAAGTAAAACAGATAAATGGATGCAGGGGATCTGGTCTGACTGACACATGAAACATTTTTTTACTGCAGGATGAATTTTGGCTTCACTACTCACCATGAAACGTCCTTTCCCTGCACCTACAATGGAAGATACTTATCACAGAATAGGTCCATGTATTCCACAACTTACACACACGAGCATGCACACACATGCATGCACACACACACACACACACACACACACACACACACACACACACACACACACACACACACACACACACACACAAACATGAAAATATGTTAAAAACACATAGCTGAGAGTACAGGGCATTTTGCCATTAGTCTGCCAGCATCATATCTAGTTTACATGAACTCTGCTTTTGTAATAAAAAAAATTAATTAATAATATCACTTGTTAAGAACAATACAAAATGACTATTTAAATCTGTTACAAATAGCAGCAATACTCATTACTAAATGTAATGCTTTACATCTACATACAGATTCAATCTGCTCACCAGAGTCTGAGTGCTGCTACCTGGTGCCCTGCTGCACTGAAGTCTGAAATGAATGGCTTGCTTGGGGATGGGGTAGCCTTGCTGGTGCCAACTGTCCCTGACTGTAACTGTAAGTCAAATTTCTAACTGAAAAAAAAAAACACTGTTGGGTGACTTGGGTCTGTTGCTGCTGTCTCACGTTCTGTCCAACTCTGAGCTATAGCCTGTGCAGTCCAGTCCCTGAATCCCAAATAGATCTGACCCTCTCTAAACTAATTGACTGACTCTGCTATTTCTGTAATTTGAAAAAGTGCTCTTTTGCCTTTAGCTTAGCTGCTGCAGTGACACTTGAAGTCCGAGCCAAGACGCACGCCTAATGTTTAACATGCTACAGCTGCCCAAAGCACAAACATAAACAAAGTCACACCCCTCGAGCCCTCAGCCAAATTCTGACAGGCTGGCAGGCTGCTCATGATGCTGACGTCATCTCACACACTTCTGCATGCGATGATGTCAGCAGAAAATTGATAAGGGGAAAAAAGTTTTAAAAAAGCCAGGAAAGAATCGGGAATAAAGGGGGCCATTCGGAAATTCATGGCACCTAATTATTTGGACCTTAAAACTGGTAAATGCTGAGGAATTCAGCACAGTTGAGAGGTATGGATGTGACTCAAGTAAAGTATTTAGAGTTCAGAGACCTTGTCTTTGTATCCATGAATATTCTACCTCAATGATTGTTTATGGTGGTATACCATCTGGGGGGGATTCTTCCCACTCCGTTCGCTACTCTCACGCCACTCCCCTGTCCTGCCCCCATATCCCACCCACCCCCAGTACCTCTACTCATATCCCATGCAAACCATTGCCTCTCATTCCTATTATCCAATTATATGCTACTCTACCTTGTCCATATCCGCATTTCATTCATACCTTACTTACTTTTATTTAACCACACTTGACTGCTTTCCCTTACATTCATCACCTTGAATTCTCATCTCCCTGCTATACTTCTTTGCATCTTATTCTACTTCACCATCACAATACACTCCTACCTCAATCTATCACACATTAACTCCAGGCTTGCCACCTTCTCTTCTAGTATTCACACACCAAACTAACATTGTACCATAATTTTACTACTGACCAATCATATCACCCCCCACCCCTTCTTATCACAAATGACAATGCAAAACACCTAACTAAATTATCAAAGCCTACCACGAAGTCAAAACATTTCAAAGCTGACTTTAAGCTGCTCACTTATAACTAGATAACATGCATTTCTGTTTACACCTGATACTACATTATAACATAAACACCACTTTTACTATTTTTAAACACACCATCTGAGTTCACATGCTTCTTCTAACTTGCCTAACTTCTTTAATCTTAATTCTCAACCTCGCTACAACTATATCTTTGTATATCCCCACTCACCAACAACCTCTGCCATTTCCCCAATAAGCAACACAGCTTCTCACATATCTCCTCCCAGATTTTCCCTATACCCTCCTATATTATTTAAGCCACAAATTGGCCTCCTCATCTCCTATGAAACCACACTTGACACAAGTACCATCACCTATGAATAAAAACACTTCCCATGGTTCTCATTCTTCAATACCTATCTACAGACATACATCGTAACACAGCCTCCCTTGATCCTAACCAGAAGAGTAACCCCAAAGATTTAAACCTACTTACACTGAACCTTAGATGTATATGTAATAAAATAGCCCCACTACATGCCTGGATTGACCAAAATAAACCTGACATACTAGCTCTTACCCAACATGGTGACACCCCAATGTAAAAGATGCAGAAATAATGCCTCCAAACTTTGCAATAACCAGAAGACATAGATCTAAAAAAGGGGGAGGGATAGTGCTTCTATAGCCTTCTACACTCAACATCACGCCCTACACCAGTAATATACCCATCTTTACTAATGCTGCTGTACTAATCTCTTTTTTTGAACCTTAACACATCAAAAAGAATTTGCTAAAAAGTAATATTTATCCCACCAGGTCACAATATGCCAGTGTTGGAAAATATTTTATCCTGGACATCCCAAACAATAAACCTCAAAAGAATAATCTTAGGAGATGTAAATCATCATCATCAGCCCCCCTTTTCCCATTTTTTCTACATGAGGTCGGGGGATCATGTTAACTGTTGCCAATGCTCTTGATTCAGTACCACACTCCTGCCTTCTTCAACACTCATGCCTGACTATCACAGATCTTTCTTCACACAGTCCATTCACCTCTTTGCTGGATGTCATCTTAGGAGATGTAAATATAGATTGGCAAACCATAGTTTCCAACTCCCTCACAAATAATATAAATCTGTATGTTTTTTCTCAGCTTATCAATACTCCAACAAGATACAGTAAAGATCTTACCTGCCAATCCATTCTAGACTGGATCCTAGCATCCCACCCCCTCAATTAACCCTCTTCTGTTACACTGTCTAGCTCCCTGGGCGATCATCTGCCAGCTTATTTCCTTAAAACAAACTCCCAACAACTAAGAGTACACACTATAAAATCAGTTAGGAACTCAATTAATTTTTGTCAGCATAAATTCAACAATCTACTACATGAAATAGACTGGACACCCCTTAAATGACTACCCCTTAATGATGCTGTACTATATTTTAATAATGCCTTCCTTCACATACTTAATACCCTAGCTCCCCCATTCATATAAAAAGAATCCAAAAGAACTGTGTGCCATAGTTCTCGAAGGAATGTAAACACCTGATGAAGCAAAGGGACTTAGCCCGGATAACCTGGAAACGAAACAAAAATGAACAAAATCATGTCAGTTTCAAAAACACTATGTAACAAAGCTCCCTAAAACAGCTGTCAAACTTGAAACTAGAAGGCATGACAGCTTTTATGGAGTACATAGTGCAACAGTAAATTTATCAGTGTAGCAGCTGAAAATAGTCAGTCCAAAATAGTAGAACCCAGGAAGATATTGAAATTAGTCCAGACAACTGAGAAGGTGCAAAGTTGTATAGGATGGAGGCAACGTGCATTTAACTGATCAGTGCAGGAGAATGTCTAAAATAAAAGCATGCTTACAGTATATTATTTTCTAGAAAGGATGTTTTAGAATTGTGATTTTACTTTGGATTTTGGTAGTTTCACTTTTCAGCTCTTTGAACACAGTTGATGTCATCTTTGTTTTTCAGTCCTACATAGCAATTTCATCTTTTATGACCTATGCACAGTATTTTTGGTAATTACAGACCTTTAAATAAGTAATTGCTCTTTTATATTTCCTCAGTGGTATTCCAATCACTGTAGAATTATAAATCCCTTTTATTTCAGCACCAAGTATTTTAGGTTAGCATATGATGACTTTAGTCTGTATTTCTGTGTGTGTGCAAAACAATCATTCAGTAACGACCCTTCATCAATATCATAGATGGCTGAGCTGACTCTTCTTGTTTTAGACTTTGAAACAATATCTAGCTCAGTTTCAAGAAGAACAAGCCAGGTAATTTTCTAAAGTAAGAAGCATTTCCTCACAGCAGTGGTTTTGACTAGATGGCAATCTATGGTCTGATGTTACAAAACTGAAGCGAGACCACCCCATGATTCAATGATTCACAGCTCTCTTTGCGCCTTTGTTTTTTGTTTTTGTTTTATTGTCTTGTTTTTTTTTTAACTTGTAACATGCTTAGTATTTTAGAACATAAATAAAAGTGAAGTTAAAGTAAAAAAAAAGGTTCATTTGAGGGTCAAGCAGTGTTAAAATTCACATTCGCCTGATATATACATGCATAAAAGTCTCCCTGCAATAAAGTCAGTGTCATGTGTTTGTGAATGTTATCACTTTGACACAAGACGATAAAAGCATGATGGAAGACATTGCATGTATAATATGATATGGATTAGTAACAAAAGTAAGGAGGAGTCAGAAAAGTATAACATATAGCAAGTCAGACGTGTGGTTTGTGTAGGTAGTATTGGTAACAAGGTAGGACAGCTTAATAAAGAAGGGAGTACAACTTAGAGCATTTAAGTTGGAGTGGGCAAGCAGTGAGATAGATTTTAGAGAAAGGGTGGAGAGATCCTAGAGTGGAGAAATTATCTAAACGATCTTATGCCAAGCAGTATCAGGTATCAACAGTCAGAGGGTTTGACTCCATGAAATGTGATTGTCAAAGGGAGAAATGAGTGGGAGAAATAAAAATATTTTTTTGCTGCATCCAACAGATACAGATACAAGGTACAGAAAAAGAAATACGGTGCTTACAAATCAACACAGATGCAGTTAGAAGGTAGAAAAGATATGATAAAAGATTTATAGACTTGTTAGTGTTAGAGATGAGAGACAGAGGAACAGTGGTGGATGGGAGACAGAACAGTGAAGGCCTGGTAATAAAACACAAAAACTGAGTAGTGAGAATATAAAGCTGGATGCTGCAGTGAGCAGATAATGTTAGGTTGGTTGTAATGGGGAAGGGTAGTATTTACAGGTCAGGGTTTGAATGCTGTGCATGAGGTGGGATGGAGTGGTATGACGTTAAAGGTAACTGCTGCTGCTGTTGCAGAGCGCTGAAAAGAAGAAGAAAATGGTTCTGGCATATTTTCTATTAAATCCATTTATCAGTGTCACATAACGTATCATCAGCATGATGTTTTTGCTGCTAAGAGGAGGTTGTAAGGTGAACCGAAGAGTTCATTGTATGAAAAAGGACAAACTGAAGTTTGGTAGTTGCATTAGCTCACTTCTGCAGACTTGGAAGGTAGAAGTATTAGACTAACACTCTGGTTTTAGACATGACCTGCAAGGGATTACATTCATAATTAACACAACCCAGTACAAGCTTAGATCTAAGTGGATTCATGTGTGGGAACAAAGGCAATGCAGGCTGGCATGAAGTATGTAAACATATATCAAATAGCTAAAGTATAAATATAGATGTAATAAATAAATAAATGCAAATTCAGACTGTGTGACAGAAGTACAATTCAAGGAAAGGTTAACACGCCAAACTAGCCGATATTAGAAAGTTCTCTGCATGCTTAAGAAGGTGGCTGGCACTTGCAGATAGCTTTGCAGAATTTTGTATGTGTGGATATTCCATAAAAGAGTGATGAAAATTGCTGCGGTATATTTTGCCATTGACAGTAACAGACAATATGAATGAGCTACCATAAAGTATCAGTAGAAATAGTTGAATGATTTTTAAATTCACTGGTAAATATATTGCGTTCATTGCACAACATGGGAGCATTTAGGGGTGCTTCCAGCTATTTTATGTAATGCACAAGCATATATTGCAGGCACTAGTTGTTCCGTACCATCCATTCTGGAGTTTACATGTATGGGAATGCAGTTCATAAATACTATTCCTGATGGTTACTACAGATTAACTGCAAAACATTAAATACCAAACCAGTATTAGCTTTGCAACAACTATTCCGGAAGAACAGAGACAGAATATAACAGTAAGAGCCGACAGTGAACACACGGGCTAACTCATGAAGCCCCTGGCTTCATCTCTTTGCATTTGTAATCAAAGTACAGACATTTACTAAGCACGTATCATAGGCATAATTGCACAAATCGGAAATAGTGACCAAGTTGTTGGTACACTTGTATGCATTTTAACATTTTCCATATCACTGTAATGGCTAAATGTTTTATTCCCATGCTATTTTAATTTTCATAAAATCCTCTGGCTGAGATAGTCTGCGAAAACAGCAAATCTGCCATTTTTTTCTGCTTGTGGCTAAAAGTATATTTTGTAATTGAAGGAATGTATTTCTTCTATTTATAACATAACATTTGAGAAAGTAATGTTTTCTGACCAGGCAGTGAACATTCAGTAATAAACTTCAGAGACGATCAATATCGTGATTTTTCAAATCTGATTATTTATGCAAGGTGATCAGAGAGAAATGTCCTTATTTTGAAAATATGCTTTGTGTCCAGACTAGAAAGGAAGGGTTTCATTTTTTTTTTAATTTTAAAATTATTTTTATTACACATAGGCAGACACCAGTTTACCTCTCAGTAAGAGGTGTTAACTTTATTGTGTAGGCAGCTATTAACTAGCCGCTGACTACAAAGCTACTGGCTTGTATATGCCTTTCTTGCTGAATTTAGTAATAACTGTGAAGATGTTACATATCTTATGTTATGCTTGTGTGTTACGCACATCTCCTATTTTGGCAAAAGTCTCAGTAAAACAGAGGTTAATAAGATGATTTCTGAGAAGCTATTAAAATGGCTGTTTTCCAACTTTCTTTAGGGTGATGAATTCCTGCTGCATCTCAGACTGCAAGGATGAAAGAATAACACAGAAGGGAGTGTTTTTCTTTTGAAAAGTGCATTCCAGTAAAGGTTGTGATTAATCACACTTATGTAGCATTTTATCTCAGTTGCTAGTTCTTGGCACTTCAGGGAAAAAAAAAAAAACTTTGTTCCAAAAGGGGAACGTTTGATATATATGGAGGGAGACTTCTGTAGTTTTGTGGTCTATATACTAATGTTTTATAAATTATATGGAGCTTGCCAATGCATAGTTTTCCTTAAGAATGTTACAGTCCTGTGAATTATAAGAGTGGTTCAGTGAGCCATAAATAGTATATGTAGCCACAAAGGCACTGCATGGAGTATCATGAGTTAAATTAAGGTACAATATATTGAACATTGTTAGACAATATATATTTAAAGTTTATAGCCATTTATTTAAGGCTTTGAGAATTCCATTCCTCCCTTGTGAAGACCTATGCACAAACTATTTAAAGTGTCCTTATCCTGTGAATCAGTGGAACTAAACAACATCTATAGCATTGCAATCCACAGTCAGCCTTTCTATTATAAGGCTAAAGAATTTATATGAATTTTTAGTAGGGGAGTTGGACACTATATAAACTAAAGGCTGCAGTCAACTCCTACACTATCTATTCATGAAGAAAACAGAGGTTTGCAGCTGGTAACCAAAAGACTTTAAGGGCTTGGGTGGACTGCATTTGCTAGCCAGGCCTTTGGGGTCGAAAATGGCAGTCACAAACATATATTTTTGCAAGGTTTTGAATGTCAACAAACTCATATCTAGAAGTAATACTAAACCACATACTGTTAAAGCTATATGAAGTATTTTACTTAACACTGATGTTTTGTGCAGTAATATTAGTAATAACTAACCAGTGTCAAAGATGAACAGATGGTATATAGCAGTCAACTATTAGCAAGTAACTGTAGTTTAAATTTGTACAGTTAACAACATGTGCTGTAGACTAAACATCACAATAGTTAGCAATGGATTGTCTCACTGTATGTTTGAAATACAAACTTGTTGGCTTAAATATCTGTTGACCCTAGAAGCACAAACCGTTAACTAACAAGCCATTCCAAAAGAAAAATGTTTAGTGCTTTTGTCTTCATATTGGTCATCAAAACAGTTCTAATGAAGTCTGACTAATGTAAAGATGAAAGCACTAAATTAATGTCCTGCTAAAGATTTTTTTGTTGTTTGAGAATGATGTATTTGCTGATGGTTGCTGATGGTTTATGTCACTTTCTGACAATGGTAGGTCTATTACTGCTAGTCTTGTTTTTTGTGTCAAGTAACTTTTGAATCTACATGCCAAAAAGTGTCATATTTCAAATGGCAGCTGATTGAGGACAGTTAGCTGAATATCTTTTTGACGTATTATGTCTTTGACCTGTGTGTCATGGCAGAAGAGAAAAGTGCTTCTGAACCCCCCCATTCATCTGACTAACAAATAAATAAATAAGCAAAGAAAGAAATAAAAAATAAAGCAGTGAGACTGATGAAAAAGACTGGGATGCAGGGAAAATGACTGATGTAAGTCATTAGACAAAAAAGTGCTGACAATAAGGAGATCGAAGTCTGCAGTTAGTTTATATGAAGATTGTTTTTTAGCTGCATTTGAAAATCAGTGAATAATTAACCCCTCATTCATATTAACTCTTTCAGTGATGTAAGCACAGCTTAAACATTTAAAAGCAAATGAAAACTGCATTTTGGGAACAAACATCTCTGTGTTAGGGGAAGTAAATGTTGAAATAAGCAGTGTTAATGACTGTAAAAACTAGTAAAGGTTGTCGTTGGCATCTGTAGAGACTATGATTTCTGAAATCTGACAGTTGCAAAAGAAGAGATCTACAGATGGAAAATAAAAAAAGGGAAGCCAGTGAATGCAACAATCCTATGAGCTGAGGTCTACAAATGGTATCCTCAACAGCAATCAAAAGGTGACAAAGCTTCTACTGGGTTTAGGTAGCAGTTGGAAACAAACAGGCTAACATTTTCGAAATGAATATATGTAATATTAATTCAGAAAGTGATCATAGCAAAGACAAAACTCTAAATAACTGCAGTGAAATACATTCTCTGAGGTAGTTTGAATGAGAGGGAAGGTGATACGGTGATAAAATAAAGCTGTGGTTAGCAACAGCAACACAGATACATGACAAGGACTTAGGGAAGCAGTCAGCTGACTCAGTCACTGTGAGGACCAGTGTGGTCTGCAGTCTTTAGCCACAAAAAATTGCAAGTCTTAGAGGTCCAGGGAGATAGTCTGGCAGTTCATGTAGAGAGTAAGGCTTTGAGCTGTACTTCCCATGGTACAGAGTTTGAATCCCCCCAGCCCTCATTTGCCTACTGTGTCACATTGAGCAACTCGTTTAACCAGACATTGCTCCCAGGTCACCCATTTAAAGGGATTGGGTGTTGAGTGGTTCTACCTAGTTAGCAAATGGGTATTATTTTTATTAGACCTTCTGCCAGCAAGGAACCCAATGAAAT
This sequence comes from Protopterus annectens, assembly GCF_019279795.1. Classification (NCBI taxonomy): domain Eukaryota; kingdom Metazoa; phylum Chordata; order Ceratodontiformes; family Protopteridae; genus Protopterus; species Protopterus annectens. Next base: position 521,213,284 of record NC_056736.1, read on the forward strand.
ATACTGGACAACAGATGGAAGGATGCAGTTAGCAACCTTAATATCATCTAAAGAAGAGTCAGAGAAGGTGCTGGCTGGCCCAGTCATTGTCCCCCTACAATTCTCATTATTTAATTCTCATGATGGAATGATAGTACTTTAGAAGGGAACTTATTATTAATTAATATGTAGTAATTATATTGATTTAAATACTTTACAGTTTCTATTCACAATCTGATGTCCCCACCACCCCAAGGCTGTATAAGTGGATTTTGGCAGATGATTAATATTGTTTTATGCCATGAACATAACAGAGTCTAAAACTGATCCTCCTCAGAGATATGAGCAGAAGCTCACCATACATTGTGTGGGGGACTGGGGATAATGCATTATTCTTTAAATTTTCCTGCCATACCTCAGACTCAGACGTGTGCACTGGTCACTATATCTTGTATTGTGCTGGGGACAGTGTCATCATTATTTCTTTCATTTATTTTGTAAACTAAAGGGGTGTGCAGAAAAGGTCACTATGGCCTTTAAATAAGAGCAGTGTATTGTCTAGAGTAACAAGTTGGAAACATTACTGTAATCATTTTTTTTTTCACTTTCTTTACAACCAAACATCAGCTGCTTGTACAAGTGGTCATCTTTTGGGAGAGGGTAAGGAGGTATGCTATTTTAAGTATGTCTAACAACAACAGGTTGCAATATGTTATGTTCTATTTGTTTTTTCACTTTTGTCTCAGTCTGACATCAGTGAGGTACACAGAAAGTGGCTGTCCTTTGGTGATAGGGTGAGAATTCATGCTGTATACATATATATATATATATATATATATATATATATATATGGATCTAGGACGTTTGCTCAAATGAGCAAACGTCCGAATCCATAACCACTGAACCATCGAAAAAGCTCTTTTGTTAAACCGTGTTACTAAAAAAAAAAAAAAAAAAAACACTACATTAGCATTTTAGCAGGGATGGGTGAAGCCCCCCCACACCCCCCTACTTTAATATTCTCCCTCCGAGACTGCACTACAGTGGGGAAAAGGGAATTTCCCTTATCCACACCATAGTACGGCCTCAACAACAGGCATATTTATGTGAAAGTGCTTCTTCGGTGAAAAGCACTTTCACGTAAGTATGCCCGGCCATTTGGGTTTCGGATGTCCTAGACCCATATATATATATATATATATATATATATATATATATATATATATATATATATATATATATATATATATACCAACTCCAAGATTGCACTAAAGTGGAAAAAAGTTAATTTCCTAACCTCAGTGAGGTTAGGAAATTAACTTTTTTCCACTGTACTGTGATCTTGGAGTTGGTATATTTAATTTAAGGTGGGTGTGGGAGACAGAAATGTTTGTTAGTTATGTGTTGTTGTAAGTGGAGGGGATCTTATTTACTTGTGCAATGTCATTTTCAATGCTATGAAGCACACTTTCAATGTTCTGAGTTTTCAATGTTTTGGGTTTTCAGCGTTTTGAATTTTCGATGTTATGGTCTCAGTGTTATGAAGTTCAACGTTATGAAATTTCAGTGTTACTAAACATGTTTGTGCCCACTTGTGCTTTACTTTTTCATCCCAGTCAACACCAGGATTGTGTGGAGAAATATAAAAAACATTACTATCTTTTTTTAATAGGGATGAGTAGACAGGTACTGTTCCCAGGGTCTATATCAAATTCCAAAATATCAAACACCATAAGCTTGAACTTGGAATTTCGAAATGTGATAACATCGAACACTCAGAATAGCGAATTTTTTCCCAGGGAAAAAATTTGCTGTTCCGAGAAACATACACACAACACAAGCGCACCAAAATAAATAATCCACACATATACACTTAACAAAACCCTACTGCTAACCCTCCACTAAACCGTACATACATTCCTATCTATCCACTAACCTTAACCCACAACCTAACCCTAAGGTCCATAACTATCGCACACTTACCCTAAGAAACTATACACAAACAAATTTATACACACACATACACTTAACAAAACCCTACTTCTAACCCTACACTAAACCATACATACATTCCTACCTATCCACTTACCTTAACCCGCACCCTCACCTTAAGGTCCCTATCACACCACAGTGGAGGAAATAGTGAAGCCATGGAACGTAAGAATTCGATGCTCTGTGGCTTTGCTATTTTCAGCCTTCGATGTAGTGGTGTCGATATTATAACATTCGAAGTTTTGCAACTTCGATGTTATAATATAGACCCTATTCCCAGATATAATTTAAGTATCTTCAGAAGCATTTGTCTTCTCAGTTTATTGTGAACTGCTGTTTTGTCAGTGCTGAGCATTAAACATTGGATACAACTTATTTCTCCCTAGAAATAAAAACTTGAAACGGAATTTCTTTACTTACGCAAGATTTTTGTTCATTCCAACACTGGATAAAAGGTTAGGAAAAAATCTCTAAGGGCTTGTATAGATACTTATTGGCCTCCAGATCTCCAGCTTTGTTTATTTATTTTCTCCACTGTTATTACAGTGTATTTTTGGTCAATTAGGGTGTGTTGAAAGGATACAACACCAAACTCGTAAAACACAACAAAACGTCTGGTGCAAAGAAAGTGAAGCTGCAACAGTTAAACGTAAAACTGTTCATTTTAATAACACTCGCTTTTCATCCTGACATAGTCTGGACTTCTTCAGACATACAATAAAAGCATTTTAAAAACAAGTATTCAAATACTAGTTCAAGACATCACATGCCCTAGTTAATCCTATCCTAAAAAATCAATATACTATTACTTAATTGAATAATCACAAGAATTAAAATGGAATAAATAATTACCAGCGTCAACCTCATCCTTCAACAACAGTTCGAATGTAAAAAATATCTTCAATCTCCTTCCCAAACACAACAATGTGTTAGTGGACTAATTTCACCAAACACAACCTCAAAACAAAGAATCCACGAGTTGATCAGCAGACACTACTAAGATTTGCTAGAAAGTGACTTATTTCATTACTAAATGCAAGTGCCAAAAAACTTTTCCATTTAGTCACTTATCTAGCTGATCACAATACATAAAACTCACCAGTCTGGAAATAAATTATAAAAAGCTTATGTTAATCAAGGTTGACATTCCAATATAAAAACATTCTTAAACATCTTAAAGTATTCTGAAGTCTGGTTTAAATGTAGCCACGATTAATAAAACACCTTAGCTTTCATCAAGGTTATCATTGCAGAACAGGGGTATCCTTGGGAACACAAAGGATTTTGATCCTAAAAATAGAAGCTGCCGTGACCAGTAAGCAACTGTCCCACTGCTGCATACCCTTCAAGTGTAAAGATTTCCTTAACTATCCAAACGTGTACACCCTAAGAAGCTACTTGCAGCCATAATCACAAAGAAACTAACCCATTGTTATGGTCCCTTGCTGCACACCAAGTTCACACGCTAATTTGTCAACTTAGTATATATTTAAAGGGACATGTTAAGTATTGTTGACACACATACTGATATAAGCCATGAGCTTCCCATAATACCTATTAATGGCCAACAATACACCAAACCCCACACGTAGATGCCCAAGTCAGGTCCAGTCACCTCAGGAAGAAAAAATCAAGAAGATCTAAAAAGGTATTAAAGGTAACAATGACACCCCGCTTCACTTTTTAGCTCCACAAGAAATAACTACCTCACTGGACAAATCGAATCCCTGGGGCTGAACCTATTACTAATCCCCAACTGGAAAGGCCATTCAAGCGGCTCCGGATAAATCAGGGACCAAAATATACATCATGATCTTCCCCTTGCTGCTCAATAGTCCCCCACACACAAACTAAGGGGCCAAATGAAAACGACAATCCCACAAGTGTAAACAAAGAGACCAGGGGATACACTACCCACCAAAGTCCCAAGATCTATTAATTAAAATTATCTAACTAAGTTTTTTAGTTTTAGTATACACTTGATACAGCATGAATCATTCAGGCCGGGAAACTTAAACGCATTCAGCTTAAGTTGCCAGAGAAGTTTGAGTTCCTCTAATTTCAACCCTTCAGGCCCGCCTCTAAAGTCTTGTGTAATTTGGTCAATCGCAAAATATTTAAATGTTTGGTTATTCTTGATTGCTATGTGTTTTGAAATTGGCTTATGTTTGCTGATCAACTTGCAGATTCTTTGTTTTGAGGTTGTGTTTGGTGAAATTAGTCCACTAACACATTGTTGTGTTTGGATAGGAGATTGAAGATGTTTTTTACATCTTTTTACATTTGAACTGTTGTTGAAGGGTGGGATTAATGCTGGTAATTATTTATTCTATTTTAATTCTTGTGATTATTCAATTAAGTAATAGTATATTGATTTTTTAGGATAGGATTAACTAGGTCATGTGATGTCTTGAACTAGTATTTGAATGCTTGTTTTTAAAATACTTTTATTGTATGTCTGAAAAGTCTGGACTGTGTCAGGACAAAAAGCGAGTGTTATTAAAACAAGCAGATTTACGTTTAACTGTTGCAGCTTTACTTTCTTTGCACCAGATGTTTTGTTGTATTTTACGTGTGTTGAAAGGATTCAGGAAAAATTAAGATTGAAGAGCAAGACTGAATTTCTTACAGTAATCATGGTTTTTGTTCAGGTCATCAATAGATGTAAAGGGTGTTTAAAAACTCTAAAATACACCTCAGAGCATCTAGAATATCTGTACCTCCATCTTAAAGCAACTGTTCCTCCACAGTTATCAGACTGTAGGCTTATCAAATTAGGATGTGTTGAATAAATGAATGCAAGAAAGAAAAATGAAGAGTAACACAGGCTACGAGAAAAGGAAGAAAAAAGTAATCTGGATGGTGTAGGTAGGCCACGATAGGAGACAGTGGGGCACTAGGTGTGCATTGGGAACACTGGCGCCCTTCGCCTAGGGTGCTGTTCACCTAAGGCTGGTCCTGCTACTGTCCACTAAAAGATTAAAAACTACAAAGGCCTTCCCCTTAGACTGTTAAAGCTTTAGTTACCCTTTGTTTCATATCTTCCCACTCATTTAGTGCAGTCTGCAATGCATAGAGTATTAAACCCATTCTCCACCTTACTTTAAAACTCTAACATCTGGCACAAAACTACTAATCACAGGAGAGCCCACAAACTGCTTTCGAGGAATCAGCTTGAAACTGGTACTTATGTTTTGTTCCTGGTCAGAGAAGCAGCAGAGGAATGTTACTTCCTAGCCTTCCTAGAGATTATCAGATTGGAAAGCTTGAGATTAATGTTGTTGGAGAGAAAAAAGAGCAGTGGGAAGTTGATTCCTGTTGCTGTTTTGGTGGGAAACTCTTCAACTTTAATTTTGGGCCTTTATGCAGTTTGACTTTCTGTTGTACAGTGCTGCTGTATGTGTTATCTAGGGCACTTACCAAGAGAAGATCATGACAAGTTTACTGACCACAGCAACATCAGGGACAATAATGCTTTTTAGGATCCAGTTTGGGTTAGTGCTACTGTTTGCTTGCTGTAACAGAAGGAGCAAAAGGTTATTGAGTCTTATCTATATACAGCTGTGGTGAGTCCAGCACTAGTAGCTAGCTAGCAGCCATTAGGCAGATCACTTTTAATCATCACTGTTAGCAGGCCTACTTGCACTAGTCCTCCACTCTCTAATATGGTTCAAAAGTCTGCTGTCACCCCATCTGTGGACAGTGTGATCACATTAAATGTCCTAAGGCACTATAGTGACTGCCTTATGCTAACTGACTGCTTACTGCTTCTACCTGCTGCAAGTACAACCTAGGAGAGATGTAAATATTTAATAAACATGAACCCCACTGTTAGTAAGCATCATACCTCTACAACACCACATCAGTCACAGTACTTCACTAGGGCCATAACTTATGCTGAGGCTGTAAAGCAAACATTGACAAAGCCTCCTAGAACGCACATTTTAATATACTCCAGCCTCAAGCATACACAGCAACACCTACTCCTTCTCCACACACATGTATTGCAAATCCACACAGCTCACCCAATGGTCTCCAGGTAAGCAGGCCTAAGCCCATAAGGTCCACTAAGTCTGCTTCTGCATGAGGAAATGTTTTAGTCATAGTTAGGCATACAGACTCCATATTCACTAGACTAGACAAGAATAGGGTGACTGTAATCTCTTTGCAAGAGTCAGGATCCATGATGTCAAAAGGGCCTTTAAAACAAATATAGCTATAACCTTGTAGTTACCCATGTAGCAGTGAATGACCTAAGGTATTACAGCCAGAGAGGCATGCAAAGAGCCATGATTGAACTTGCTATGCATGTGTTAGAGGCTGGAGAGATACTAGCCTTGAGCAGTACCTTACCTTCTCCAAGAATGATGTCTATATACTACGACAAGGTAATTGGTATTAACATCTGGCTAAGTAGTTAACATCTGGCTAAGTAGTTAGCATCATTCTAAGGTGATACAGAATGTGTCAGCCAGGGATAAGATGGTAGCTAAGATTTGCTATTTCAGCAGAGATGGCTTACACATTTCATACCAGGGCTTCTGCATACTGACTCTGGATATTTTGTTTAGGAATAATCACAATAATGGCTTGATTAAATGCCATTGTCCCTTGAACTGTAGAAGAATCAGAATTAAAGATGTCACATAAGACACCAGACAATTCATGTTTCATCCATTTATAGAATTACACTGCAAAGTCATTGATACCAGGGACCTTGTGGAATTTCAAATGGGTTATTACCAACCTAACTTCAACAACCTTAATAGGCCTGTCTAACATATAGGATTCTTCATCAGAAAGGTTAAAGGCTTGCACAGTATAAATATTCCATGTGCCTACAAGATTATCTGAAGCTGGACGGTATAATGCACAGTAAAAGTCTTTGAAAGCCACCATAAGTTCTTCTTCTGTACTAACAAGATGATCAGATTCATCTTTAATCACAAATATACATCATAGGATCATAAGCGGTTACTAGGCTATCAACCTGGAGGTCATTTCAAGCTTAGCCATTTCGTTCCAGTGTAATACCATAGATATTCTAGTCAATACCGAGAATTGTATTTATTAATGAGTGCCCATGTCCAGGAGGGTTGTGGGTGCTATCCCTGGTAAGAATTTATGGGGCACCATCCACTCATCTATGTTCCTTTTGAACAGTGTCATAGAGGTGCTCTGCTTCACATGAACTGGTAGCCCTTTCCAAAGATGAGGCAGTCACTGGGAGACAAATCTGTCCCTCCAGCACATCCTTTTCAAGTCGCAGGCTATATTTAGGTTCCTGGAATGGGTAGCTCTAGTCCCGTTTGATTTATGGATATGCAGAAAATTCATTAGGTTTGGGTCAAATATTGCTCCATAAACCAGGCAAAAGTCTCCCCTAAAAAGTCTATATGATACTGAGTATAGTGTTTTATTAACTCAGTGCTTGAAAATACAGGCTACACATTTGGGGTCCCCTCTCTCGTAAGCTACTGAAACTGGCCTCTTTTCAACATTTCTGCCTCTGTCTGTCAGATTTCCAATAGGTTTATGTGCATTCTGAGAGCTATCTCCCTGCCTCTGAGAAAACATTCCTTCTCCGTTTGAGCTAACCTGTCTAAAACATCATGCAAGTCCCTCTAAAGGTTATCCAGTAGATTGGTCTCAGTTCTTCTCCTCAGACCTTACTAATCTATTATGTCCCCACTCAAATCAGCTTTGCAATCCTCCCACCAGGTAACTATGCATTCATCTTATGATATTGGGTTATGCCACAACACACCCTGAACAACTGTTCACAGTGTATTCCTTCTGGATCTTGACTCCCACCTAAAGTTGGTGCACCCCCACAATCTAGATTTAGAAGACTTTAAATCAGGTTTTATCAGAAGTATAACCGGGGTGTGGTAAGTGTGCCTTATTCCTGCAATGTTGTGACACCATCATAAAGTCCAGGCTACTACCCTGACAGGACAAATCACTAGAGAAGGACAGAGTATTTTCATGTGGGTATCACTGGTGCCACACATAGGTTCATAGGAGTGTACCAGGCTAATGACCACAAGGGCCTTTTTAAGCCTAGCCATGCCTCTCAAATACCTGACAAGTTCTGGTACCTTTGGTAAATCTAAGCAGTGGCTTGAGAGATTAACCATTTACAAGCAAGGGCCTAGGAGATGAACCATTTACAGGTTGCCCATTTCTGATAGAGACATAGGTGCCAAACCAGATATGAATTTCCTGTTCCCCATCCAGTTGTCCAAGTTGCACTGGAATTGGGTTAAGGAGGAACTCTGCTTTGCATGGATGTGGAGCCTGATCCAGACAAGGGGTAGTCTCTGGGATACATACCTATCTCTCCTGCAGGTCTTATTTAATCACAGGCAAAGTTTAAGTATTTAGAATGGGTAATTCTGGTGCTGTTTGTTTTGCAGATATGCAGGAGGTCCATCATGGAGGGTTCTGACAATGTATGCCAGGCATAGATCTGCCCTTAGCCTGTAGGAGACAGAATACAGGGCTAGGGCTTTGAGACAGTCTGCACAGGGCATGTTATTTATGCCCTGTATTCTTTTAGTGAGGAACCTCTGTGGACACCACAATTGTTAGATGTGCCTGGGTCATTATACTCAATGATAGGTCTGATGAATGCTGAATACACTGGAATTCAACTTGTGCCTGCTTATGCCACAGGCACTGGAGTAACTGTGCCCTGCAGACAGGGTAAGAACTACCCCCACATGCCATGAAAGCAGTTTTATATCTATAGCAGGATGTGCCAGCAGGTTTCAGCACCCGATTACCTCCCTTTGAGTAACATGAAATTGTTGGGCAGCCTGTCTCCCCAGAGAAAGATTTAGCATCATCCACTGTACTAGAGCTGCCACCACTCGTTGAGTACAGATGATACCTATGCCTGGAAAGGAATCCTCTAGAACCTGTTTGAAGTAGTAAGGCCTTACTGTGTTTCTGAGTAATACCCCCAGTCCACACCAGGCCAAAAGGAACTTTTAAATCCTTTCTCATACTGCCATTACAGGCATTTTAGGGTAATGGAAACACCAATAATCTTTGAATTTAGCACTGTAATGATAAGGCTGCAACATGAACAAAATACAGCCCCTCCAATCCCCCCCCCCCCCAACATCACATGCTAACATCAAAACCAGCACTGATGGACAAACAAGGCAATTGCATATGATCAAATTGCAACTATCTAGTAACACTTATTAAATATCAAATAGCTAATAATAATCAAAAAAACAAATGACAAACATCAAATACCAAATATGCTGGGAAGGACTCATCAGCCCATCAAAATAACGTATTATCACTTACCTCCCCTGCAAGATCAACTTATCACAGCAAGGTCCTAAGTACAGGTGTCTACGAAAAACAATATATACACAAATAGAGGAAACTGTAATACCATAACACTGGTCAACTGTTTTCATTTACAGAAATGAACTCTCCACCATCACCATATGAGAGAGAGAGAGAGAGAGAGAAGGAAAAAGCTTCACCATAATATGAATTGCCATTTCAAACATACTCTAAGAAAAGAAGGGGAAAAGAACCGTAATAAACACATTTGAATGCACACGCATTTAGTATGTGCATCCATTCAGAAAATTTCTGTTAATAACATTTATCCTGAAAAAGGAATAGCTGTTAATGCATAACTAGATTAAACATTCCCACAGTTAATCTTTAGGACCTGTCTAAAAGAAAACACAAGTAAAGATCAGACACCAGTACTATGTAAATTCATGAAAAGGCATCAACTATGCATTAACACAACATTCTCAGTTACAGCACACGTTATCCAGTATATAATCAAACATCTGTGGCACTTTCATCTAACTTCTTCAGTCCAAGAGTGCTTCAACAGTGTTCATCCACAGAGTCTGAGGTCCCCGAAAAAAAGTCAGACCAAGCCATGTCACTAAAAGAGCTAGTCTTCTCAGGAGTACTGGTGAATTCCAGTGATTTTCTGGACTTGCTAGGTTCCTGTTTAGACCAGCAAGAACACTTTGATGGTCTTAAATTAGCAGAACTAGAGGTTCACAGAGATGTGGCAGGCCTTGCTTGTTTTGACCTGGTGTTATCACCGTGGTGAATTAGTGCATCCTGGGATGAAGCACCCTCTAACCTCCCTCAGACAACATTCTCCAGGTTATGGGGTGCAGATGATTTGATAGGTGAGGGTGGTCTCTTGAGCTTATTACTAGCTAGCACACACTCCATTTCCTTGTCTATCCAGTGCCTCTTCATCGCCCAAATTCAACTGACATTTGACTCTAGAGGTAAAGTCAAGAACCTCCTACATGGAGTGCAAGGTAACTTTACACTCCCGTTTTTCATCCACCAAAAGAGACTGAAACATTAAGAGATTTTTTTTTATCCCAGATTAGAGCATTCATTCTTAACTGGTGAAAAGACTGTATCAGCTTGAAAATACGCTGGGAAGAGTCAGCCATGAAATGAAGAATGTGCCTGCTGCAAAAGACACCTCTGTGGCTTTTACTGTATTGAATTAGCCAACCACGTATTCTGGGTGAATGGCCATCAAAACATGTTTGCCAGCTGATCTGAGATTAAGAGGAGGACCCTACTGCTAAATCCTCTCAATAGCACCAACCAAATAGGTAGGTAGGCCTAAGACATTGTAAAGAACATGCTCAATAAATGGTTAGAGGTCTTGATCAGCAATGTTGCTATGCACTCCTGATATCCGTACATTCATCCACTGCAATCTATTTTCTAGTTCATCAATTTTCCCAGAATGAACAGCCATTTCCCCACTTACTTTGTCATGCAATGCTGTTAGTGAATTTAAAGATTTCTTCACCATTGCCAAGCTCATTTTTAAGGATTCCAATTCCAATTCCAAACTCTGGATATGGGCTGCCTCCTGAATGATAGAAGATACAGACTCCATGTTAACCAGAGTCAGCCACTTGAATAATAAAAGAAATATTTCATCAGTAAGTGCAGCCCTGAAATAGGTGATTAGTTCTTCAGTGTCTGTCAAGTTTGTACTGGATAGTCCAATATCAAAAACTCATACAAAGGGTGATAGTACTGCAAAAATGTAAATTAATAGCCTGTGACAAACTGGAGAACTTGTATTATGCATCCCTTTTTCTTCAGGCTAGCCATGATCCCCTTCCTTCTAGTACGGGGGTTTTACTTACCCAAGCATTAATAAGCACACTTACACCTCTAACAATGGATATACTCAGCATTTCCTAGAATTTGTTAATGCCAATGCACTAGACCAAACCGTAAAGCCACCCACAATAGGCTGTAATATCCTTCCCCAGACCTTACCAATGTAGCCCCTGCCTGTTCCGCATCCCACATCTCTTCATCTCTGGTTAAATTTGACAACAAAATGGTCATCTTTCATATCACACACCACCAAATAAGATTTAAGACTTTACCAGGACAAACCTACTTCATCTTGTAGAAGACCTAGGCAAAAAATCCCAACGATCCCGTGCAAGTCAACCCAACTGAGAGGGCTGCCGCACTGACCTCTGATTTTTAACAGTACCTATACAGCTGCACAAAAAAATCAATATCCATCTGCCCTAAAAACAATGGTAAATTCAGGAAAAAACTTCTCTGGTGGAACTCCCATTTTGATAAAGTGTATAACAAAAGAAGGAAAATGAAAAGTTGTATGAAATCCCCATCCCTTATCATGGGACAATGCTGAAACATGTCAGTAAAGACCTTAAACAGTACCTTTAGAAATGTAGAGCAGAGTACAAACTTACCCTGGGATTCATGAAGCTTGTGCCACGCGCCAGAGTAGCATCGGTGATCTAGTGGCAAATATGGCTGTCGAGCGATTCAGGTAAGAGCTGTTTCCATGTTCTCTATCAGCGTATGCCAGAGCTGCACAGCTCCTGGCACATGTATGCTAATTACCCCATGCACAGCAGTGTAGCATGCAAATTAAGGTATATAGCACTTCATGAAGTTGTGCAGGTGTAGCGTAAGAATGTAGAAATGTAAACCAAAAAAAAAAATACGGTTTACATTTTGTCAAACATAAAATCGGAGCCATGAAAGTGGACCAAACTTACGTATTATAATGTTAATATATGCCAGTGGCTAAATATATAACCAATGGCATAAAACAACATGCATAACACATAAAAAATAACATTTAATGTCATGGCCACACCAATGCAAAGTAAAACCGCAGTGCATCGGTGCGCAAACGGGATCACAAGGAAAATATATTTAGATGTCATAAAACTGTAATGTAACACAATTCATTATAATCCCCATAATAGTCAATGACATGCATGCTACACTACAACCATGGCGCAAGGGTTGCTAAGGGTCTGTGACAGTGTTCTGTGCGGTAACTAGGAATTAGCAGTCAATACCATGCAAATGAGTCAAGTAATACTGAATCGCAAATGCCCCGCCGGCGTAAGGATGTACCACACAGCGTAGCATTACAACACCGAGAGGTGGCCTGGAGGTAAACATGTCATCAAGAGAGGGGTGCGCCACCGTAGTTGTAAGCACATTGGATCATCGCTAATCCATGTTGCATGTTGCTAAGCAAAGCCGCAGGATAGGGGTGTGGAAGTAGCCATAGCTTTGCTTAGCTGAGAGCACACAAGGTAACCGAAAGTTCATGTGAATGTGGATGAAAACGCGCACAAAACCCGGTAAACATCTGTGCGCGGCGAGCACCACAGCTGAAACAGGAAGGATACGGGAAGACAATAAGGAAATGCTGCAGCATGGTAATTGGAGTACAAATGAGTAATTAACACCTAGAAACTCACAGTGGGCCATAGACAACAGCTAACAAGGCTGCTAGCAGCTACCTGCAGAACAGGAAAGGGGAGGTGCCGTACAGCAATGAAAAGGGAACTGTCACAGCAGAACAAAGCAAACTTGCAGTAGATCAGCTACATAACACATTTCCCAACACAATCCTGGGTTGTGGAAGCACAAAACAAGAAAGGCAGCAGCTGGATGCATGCCTGACAATGGGAGGTGAATCGGGTTGAAAATAGAAGTAAAGGGCAATAGATAAATCACGGCAGACAAGCGTAAGTCAACACCAAAGGCCCCACAATAGCAGTACCTGCTGTAAAACCAATAATTAAGATACCCTGCAACTGGAATAGCACAAACAAACCCAATTACACCAGCATCATCCATTGCACAATAGTATAAGGTGTGAAAGCCCCACACACACACTTGTGTATTCCCAGACACTCTACACCATTGGTGTATACAGACAGGGAACTTTTAATATGTATATGTTAGGGGCTGCCATAGCTTTGATTCACCAGCATGTTTTGGAGACTGACGGTGGTGTGGAGGATGATGATGACAACCATCTCAGGCACCGGAGGAGGAGACGAGTGTTCAGACCCAGGGTAACCTACCAGCATCTATATGATCTGGAGATAGTAGAGCATTACAGGGTGGACAGGGATATCATACAGCAACTTGTTGAGCTGTGCCAGCCACACCTCAGAGCCAAAATTAACAGAGGGGACCCCATCCCAGTGGACATGAAGGTATGTGTAAGCTTGAGAATACTAGCCACAGGTACCTTCCAAAGGTCAACTGGGGATATCATGGGGATCTTACAGGCATCAGCATCCAGGGTACTCCACCAGTTCCTGGATGCCATGTTACCACATGCCAATGAGCACATATACTTCCCCCGAACACAGGAGGAGTTGGCCAGCAATATGCATCTCTTCCACCATGTGGCAGACTATCCATAGGTACTGGGTGCAAAAGACTGCACGCACATACACATCAAGTCACCACCCAGTGAGCAGGGTAGGCGCTGCATAAACTGCAAGGGATTCCCCTCCATCAACTGCCAGGTTGTGTGCAATGCCCAGGGCATTATCATGGATGTGTGTGCTGGCAGCCCTGGAAGCTATCACGACTCCCACATCTGGCATGCCTCACAGCTGTATCAGGTATTTGCCAGGGGGGACATCCCATATGGCCACCTGGTGGGGGATGCTGGCTATGCACTGGAACCGTGGATGATGACTCCCATCAGAAATGCACACACAGCCACACAAGAATGCCATAATGAGGCACATGCAGAAACCAGAATCATCATAGAGCGCGTGTTTGGGATGCTGAAATCACAGTTCCGTTGCTTGGACATATCTGGTGGAGTCTTGCAGTACTCCCCAGGAACGTGTGCCCACATCTTCATAGTATGTGCCATGCTACACAATATAATCCTGCGGAAATAGCTGCAGCAAGGACAGAATGGTGAAGGCCCTCACAGCCCACCACCATTGCCAAGGGACCCACAAGCACAGGGGGACTCAGACCACAAACACCCTGTGCTAGCCCCAGTAGGCAGACGGAGGTGTTCCCAGTATGCCCATGCCTTGGCAAACAGGGAACGTATAGCACCCACACTGACAGTGTAGGCACTCATGGACTGACACCCTTCTCCACCTGCACACACAGCAAACATGGATGGCCCACACACACGACCACCTGTAAATTGTCATGTATAGGTGGTCTACTGTGTGCATCCTACATAGGTAGCCCTCAACTATTGCACACACAACTGCCATTGGCACAAGGTAAGTCAATACCTGAACAGTAAATTAAGCTATCAGCATGTGTCCATACTTTATGTACAGATTCATAGATACATAGGTAGGTACATGCACAACCGCCGAGGCCACTCATAAGCACAGGCAAAACGTGTCTGCTGTCGCCATCCCATCGATCAACTAACTGTCCCTCTGTGGAGCAGAGCCACTTGCGGGATCCCTGGAGTGTAGCTATTGTTCACCACCCATTCTGAAGGATTCCCCGGAGTGTCAGTGAGGGGTTTTGTATAATGTAATCAGGAATGTAGTTCCAAATAATGGGGAGTATCCCTGACAGGAATCTACACATATGTGTGCATGTTACATAGTATACCTTAAGCACAGCTTGCATATATAGGTAGTTCTCCACAGAATAATAAACATGTGGCACACACAACTGCTGAAATGTGCGTTAATCACCCTTGCACTACCAGTGCCTGCTCTGAGAGGTAAGATATCACTGCCAGGATTAGAACACACAACCATGTACACATTCATCACAATAACATACCACTAAGCTACCTGAGATGTACCAATGGCAGTCGTGTATACTGATAGGATAAAACACAAAAGGTAGGAATGTGTTGAAATAGGACAAACCGGCATGTACCCAATGAAAGGTGTATGTTATATAGATATATATATATATATATATATATATATATATATATATATATATATATATATATATATATATATATATATATATATACACATATATCTATATCTATATATATATATATATATACAGCATCATATATAGAGAGAGAGAGGGAGAGAGAGGAGATATACATATATATGTAGATATATAGATAGGTTAACAACATCTACATAACCATGGAGGTACATATAAATGGGATACCTACCACATACCAACTGCTTTACATACCGACGCGGGTAATCCCGAGGCTTAAGGTCCGAAAGAACACAGTACCGAAACAACAGATGCGCAAGGTGTAATCTCACGATGTTAATGGACAGTTAGTCAGTGCTTCTGGTGTTGCGGTTTGGGTAGGTTACTGTGTGTACGTGTGTTTTTTTAGGGCTGTAGTGTGTGTAAGTGTGTGCTCTGTGTGTGGTGTGTGTTCTTGGGGGACTGTAATGTGTGGTTGTGGGTTAGCTTTGTGCACCTGTTTGCGTGACCTAGGATGTAGAATATTAAAGTAGGGGGTGGTGTGTCTGTGTGTGCATGTGTGTGTTCCATGTTCGTGTTACCTTCGCGAGTTACTGTCAATGTCGGTAATGTGGGGTATGGGAGTCTGGTCCCGGTACTGTGTATGTTGGAACACTGTGGTTTCGGGATTCCGTAGGTCTCCCGTATACAGCGGTTGAAGTGTTCATATATGTGTGTAACATAGACAATAGCAATCACACATTCCGCCACTATCAACCTTTATAAACAAAGGATATAGAGAGTATATGCCTATACATTATTACAAATATGTGCTATGGACATGAGCCAATGATAGCGTTACCACCTGTCCTATTTTGCGAGGGACAGTCCCTCTTTGGGTGGTTGTGTCCTGACCAAATATATTAAACGTGGCAAATGTCCTAGGATTGTAGGACATAATTATGTCCCATATGTACTGTAATAGTTGCATACAATAGTTATTTCTGTATCTAAAATACCTACATGTTACAGGAAACAGGATAAGCAACTAAACTGCTACAAGAATAAGCTTATAATTAGGCAAGAAAGGAAAGTTCTATCCCTTGTACTGACTGTGGGTTTGTGTCAGCCTGTAAAATCAGATGTGTGTCTCGAAAAGGTCCCACTATGGCCATATGAAAAAGTGGCAACCCTAGCCAAAGAGGGTCAGTCACCAACACAACAATGATGGCTGCAAATACCTATAACAGAAATACACAGCTATCATGTAGCAACACGTTATTACATTCAGATGTATTACCAAAGGGATTCAAGGACTAACATCACCTGCATGCTATACATGAACCACATAACAGTGCCTTAATGAATCAGCCTGCAATTACCATTGTATTAGTCCACAAAAGGATAGGTGTTCAAAAAGGGAAGGAACCCTCACGCACATAGCAATTATGTATAAAAGCAGTTTCTACACACCTGCATCTGCTAAGCACACCCACCATCACCCCCACACCCAAACATATTACAATACAAACTGTAATAACATCACAAATCATTCACACACTGTACGACATCTGCAGAAGCCTTAACATACCTTGTCAGAGACACACTAACATGGCCCTATGTGAAATAGCTGCTGTTATACAATGGAACAGCTGCTGATGTAATAGGGTTTGTTTGCACTAATCCCATTTCAGAGGGTTGTGCGTACACCGGGATGTGTTTGCAATTAGTGAGTAACAGCAGAGTATGCTACACTTGTACACCAAATCAAGGATGTCTGGTGAGCACACTTTACACCATAACAGTTCATGCATAGCCATATGGCCTTGAGCTGGCCAAACATCCTTGCCAGACTTAAACATCTGCAGAAGTATCAGGTACAAACAAACCCTGCATAAGTAGCACTGTTCCGAAATATAACAGCTGTACTCACATGTAGAACTAAATCATCTAGCCATTACACACAGTCCACGGGAGTCATGAAGCTAATATATCTCTGTGTCTCCATATAGCTGTTGAAATATATCACAATAACACATCTAGGCCATCTCCCTCGAAAGTAAGGCAAAAGGACAATGCCCAAAAGGAGTAGTCACTTATACACCACTGTTGCCATGGTATCGACTAATGGAGTAGCTGCACAGCTGATGTGCATCCAATTAACTACTTTGGAACAGCAATTGGTGGACAGGATACCACATTACCGATATGTAACTAGAAAAAGATGTGTTATCACACATTCAAACCATCCGTATATACCAGCGGAACGTTACAAAGAACATTGAAACACAAACCGAAAAGGATTGAATCAACAGTTAACAACACCTCAGGTTACTAATAAGGTATGTAGAACAGTCAGTATGTCTGTGTATGTAGTACTATTCTGTAGTATTTAAAGTGCACGCAATCCATATAGTGGAAACAGTTATCTTGTAGTGATGTATTGTTGAGCATAGTAATGATTGTATTATTTGTGTGTACTGCTGTAGGTCACAAGGCAAACACCGCATACACCACAAGGGATGTAATATAAGGGCTTTGAACAGAAATACTCCTCACCAGCCGATGTCAGTGGCAGGGCTGGTCCAATAAGTATGTGCTATAACAGGGGATAGTATATGTTGATATATTGTAACTGTAGCCATATATATGGGTGTATTACAGAGAATAACATGTGGAAGGTTGGGCCACTGTGCAAGTATAATTTGCATTGTGGGATATTGTGCCAATAACTGTGTAATGTACAGTATTGTAGGCAGATATGTATTACAAGCTACATAGCATTACTGTAATGTTAGGCAAACATTAGTTATGTCAATTGGCATTTACAGTACACAATAACAGGATACATATGTCTTTTAGAGAGCCAACAGTTTATCAGCATGATAGCAACGTAAAATGGAAGAGCTATTTAACTATCCATGCACATAATACATGTAATATGTGCAAAGATAGGTACTAGGCTGTCTTACCAAGGGTATCTGTAAGCCTAACTAGCGTGTGTTGGCTTTCGCCACCCCCATAGGTTGGTACCCTGTGCCTCTGAACGACAGAGCCAATAGTTCCCTTTGCCTCTGTCCAGCAGAGCCACTGCAGTGATCCCTGGGGTGCATGTCTGTCTCCCATCCACATGTCAAGGTTTCCCTTGAAGAGTGCTCATGAGGGGCCCTGCCTGATCTACACTGGAATCATGTTCCAAAGCATAGGGAGTGTCCGGGTCAGGAATCTATCCATCCAGCACGTCCTACTCATCGTTGTGGTTAGGTGTATATCCCTAGAGCATGTGGCTTTCAGGGGCTTCTGTTAAGGTGCAGCATATCCAGCAATACAGGGTTGGGCATGGGCCTTGTATGTCAAGCAGAGATCACCTGTGAGTATGCGGTATGCAACTGAGTACAGCTGGAGTTTCGTAGGTTGGGCTGCATAGGTCATCTGTTTAAGGTCAGTAATTCTCTTGGTGTGGTACTGGTGTGGTCTTCCAAGCTGTTGCAGTTGTCTTGTAAGGTATATCCCAAATGGGGTGTTGTATCCATTAATGGGTCTAATATGACATGTGTAGAGTCACAATGGCCCCTCCGATCTGGATGCAATCCCATTAGAGATTAGGGGGGGCCATGTAGAAGGATATTCTAACCACCTTGTCATTATGGGTATCAAAGAAGAGATTGCTATCTACTGGGGTTCCCAGATCCCCATATTACCTTTTCTGTATGTAGGGGACTAGCACCTATGTGGTAGTCCACAGGTAATTAGTTATATCCAAAGGGGATGACTATGCACTTTTAGGCATTCAGCTTGATGCCATGATATTAACACCAAGTATCCATCTCAGTGCAACCCTTCCAGAGGGTGTCTGTAACAGCTGGGGAAACAATTATGTCCCCTAGTTTGCAGTCGTTTACAAACCTTTTCAGCCAAAGCCCTCCTGTGCTTGTCTGTATGTCAGAGAAGTATATACCGAACATGAGGCGTCCTAGGACTGAGCCCTGGGGGATGCCAGTTGTAACTGGTATACGGTCGGACCTTGGGTATGCAACTCCCACTGTGTGGGTTCTGTCCGTGAGCCACTTTGCAAACCATCACATGACATAGGGGTTAATGTTCAGGCGGATGGGTATGTTGATAATACCAGAAGGAGGAATGGTGTTGAAAGCCTATGAGAGATCTAGGTAAGTTGTGTGGACCTCCTTACCCTCATCTAATGCCTTGGTAAGTGTCTCTAAGAAGTCCACCAGGTTTAGGAGGCATGGTCCAGCCTTAACAATGCCAAACAGGGAGGGGTCAAAGGTTTGGAGGTACCCAATGTCTCTGTGACAGCGATCCATGATGTGCACCATAGCCTTGCAGACCAGGCTAGTTAGGCCTATAGGGAAATAGGTCCCGTGGTCTGTTGTGGTGCCACCTTTGTGGAGTGGGATAACTGTTGCTGTGCACCATTGAGGGGGCACTATGCCCGATGTGAGGCTATTATTGAACATGGTGCATAGGTGGGGAGACAGTACGATCTGAAGTTCATGTAAAATGCATCCTGGGATGTTGTCCGGTCCCATGGATGCTGTGATATTGCCTTTAGAGTGTGCAGCTTTGAGAGGGATCTTCCAGGATGTTGCCAATATCAGTTGTTTCTGTAATGTTCGTGCCTTTGTGCTGTAACTCAGAGCAGATCTGGTTGTTGACATCGAGATATGTGACATAGCTATAGAATGCTTTGTGGTTGTTGTTGGTATTAGTTGCATTATAGTTTTCATAGCTAGCTTTAGAGGATCTTATAAGGGATCTCACCTTCTTACTGAAGCTGGCCAGGGATCTTCTCCATGCATGGTATTGTACTCTCATTTGCAACAGTGTCTTCCTCCTGTAGTACAATATGTTTATGGCAGGGGACCACCAGATTGGTTTAGTTAATTATGAGTATAGCATCCTGGTTCTGTTTGGGATAGCACAAGCCATGCACTCCTGTAAGTGCTTATAGAGTGCATTTGTGTAGGATTCAGCAGTTGTAACAGTACTGTCCATCTGCATGGGTGTCATGACATCCTCCATGTCTGTCTTAAGAAGCATGTAGTTGGCCTTGTAAACATATTATACTGTGGTTCCCTTAATGGGGGTAGGTGTGGGTTGTGGATATCAACTGTGTTCAGCACATGGTCTGATCGGACCAACAAGGAGTTGGTTTCACGTGTGGAGCAGCAATCACTGATGTTGGTAATGACTAAGTCTAGGATATTGTTGCCCCTGGTGGGTGTGTGGATATGTTGAGTCAGGGCATTGGTGTTTATGAATTCCAGAAACTGTTGAGCTAATGTGTTGGTACAAGAGTAGTTTTCCCAGTTAACGGTGGGGTAGATTCAGTGATGAGTGTGGTGTTGTGCAAATGTGTACCTTCTCCACATGACAATCAGGGTCAAGCTTGGTTGGAGAGACCTTTACCTCCAGTTTGGCTAGATGAGTGCATCTCTCACAGGTTGTAGTGTTGGGTGGTAGGTGGAGAGGCTTGTCTGTGTACATGAGGCAATGTGTACATTGCCTCAAGATGTTCAGATTCATCAGATAGACAGGTGAGAACACTGGCAGTTGACTCTTGACATGCCTGAATATAGAACTACATTCATCTAGATAAGTGAGGAAAGTGAGTACAAGAGCTACCTTACTCTATGCAAATGAGAAAAGTATGCACAAAACCTGTTCACCCTTACCTGTAGGTAATGAGGAAGATTGAGTGCCATAGTAATTATTAGCTTACGTAGTATTTAGAAGTCCTGAACAAGTGCTTAGCATGAATAAGCAATCCAGATAGGGTCTTGGATAATATAAACACATGGACCCCTCCCCCCAACAGGTACACAATCATATATCCATGTACACCACAGGGCCCCTGTACCCACAACTATGCAGGAACAAGCTGCACTCAGTCTACATGGGACCTGCTCACATCACAAGTTGTATCATACACATATGGCTCTCCACGTACACATCATATAAAACATAACTCCAAGTCAGGTTGTGTACACACTGAATGGTGCACACCAACAGGTATCACAACCCACAAAGGGGGAGACACCACTGATAATGGGAAGTACTTTACTACTACCCTGCTGATTCTGGTCTGGAAGGCCATGAACCTTGATCACTTAAGTGATGTCAGCAGTACAGATGTAGATGACAGTATGGTTGATGTCACACTGCATATCATAACCTTGCCAGGTCATAGGACATCATCACCCATACTGTGTACCACCTACACTCGGTATACTAGATGTACATTCCTATGTCACAGGAGTGTTTTGCAACAGGACTGCTGGCAGAACCAACACTACAGAAGATGTCTGAATAATACGTGATCATCACACCAGTGGCAGCTACAGTATGTCAGGGTTAATGAATTTTATTCCCCCTCATTGTAGTCCATACCTCACAGAGAAACAGAAGGCATTTGCCTATTGAAGTATGCAAATGACTATGACCTAGGAGCAATAGCTGACTCACATTGTCACCCCTATGTTAATAACCCTGTACTCATGAACTATCACCAAGGCAGCGGTCAACATAATGGACACTTGTGTGTGAGGGGATGCAGCTGGGCAGTTGTCTTTCCTGTGATAGCTACATCACCACACCTGTCAGGTAGTCATATGTGGCAACCCTAATAATGATAGGGTGCCATTCATGAATATAGAGATCATTGTCCATCCATACAGAACACTCAAGTGACCCATATCAGATCACATATTTCCTTTAAGGGGTATTGGCCATGTGCAGATGGCCTACACCAGCCTTCCCATTCCCCATCTCCACTATGTAGCATGATGCATACCCTGAATAAATCCATGTCCAACCCAGTGATGTTGGACATGCTACACGTACTCATCCTGATCTTGAACACATACTTCATGGACATCCACCTACCACATGCTGGACAGATCCTTGTCCCATACACGTGACATAGTCCTACCATACTATGCATTCCTGTCTGTCAAAGCTGCACATCACTCCCCTCTCAGACATGGTGTGATGACCGCATGGTAATGCATGGTATATGAATCATTAACCCTGTGGATCAGTAATGTGGCACTGCTCCACCTGGCCCCACAGACCCGCCTGTTGGCTACTGTCAGGTAACCTTTCATCCTAGATTCATACATGGCTCATGGCATATAGCCCACTAGTTGACTTTGACTGTACATGTTATAGTTGATATCCATCCCTGCAAATACCATCTGGCTAGCCAGTGTCCCATGTGTATGACATGTGCAACACAAGTGATACATGGCAGGATGTTGAATCGCTGTACAATGCCATGTAGATGTATATGGCAGAACACATACATGTAAAATCTTATGTGAGCGTGTCTGCAGGGTCACAGGTCATGTCTGTTAAGGCAGTGTAAGTCCTTATATGTGACATATACACTGCATCAAGGTCGACTGCATTAATGTGGACACATCCAGCCATGTGCTGATAGGTAGGAACACCAGTACAGGCAAATAGACATGTCCACATCAAGACAGCAACCACATGGAGTATGAGCAATGTAATCAGGTGACACACACGCATATATGGTGATAATATCCACTCAACATTGAGTGTCACATGTGTGTGACACAAACACATCAGTGTCATGTAGGTTTGCAAATACAACTATTTAAACTGAATTAATGTGATACACATGCATGTTCAGCTGTAGCTCTGTATGTCTCTGTGAGTTACTGTGACCTGTCTCCATCATTATATCTTCCAGGTATGCTGTGTGCAAGACTTCCCCCTTTTACATGCTTGGAGAATGAGGCCCTCATCCCATACCTATTCGACAATCACAATATCCTGTTCAGCCATGTGCCATAGGATGCACAGCAGCGGGATGCCCTGTGGATGGAACTTCGCAGGAGGGTTAATGATGTGGGTGGCCGCAACTGCACATATCAGCAGGTGCGCAGACACTGTACAGACCTCATTAGACAGGCGAAACAGCATGTGAATGCAATCACCAGGGAGCAAGGTGCAACTGGTGGTGGACCACCAACCCAGCCCCCACTCACACGTACCGAGGAGCTACTGGCCAACCTGGGGACACCTGCAGAACCACATCCAGAAGCCTTAGCCGATATTGTGGAGGTAGGTGTCTCTCAACCACTGTGCCTGGAGTTCCCTGGTAAGTCAGTACTGCACCTATATCAACTATATTCCATATAGTTGCATGTGTCACTGTACAATATGTAATGCAACATCATATGCAAGGCATGTATACACACATGCCGCATACTATAACATGCTACTCTGTGTATGCACACATGTGAATACACCATATTATAGTCTAATGTACTGGTGTATGTGTTATGCACATTGCACCCTATAACCTTTATACAGGGGTGGATTATGCTCATACTTCTGTGTTACTCCTATTTAGGTACCTCTGGCATTCCGCTGCGACAGCAACCTGTTGCAGGTGAGAGTGTTATTATTTATCAGGAACCGTAATGCACAAATCTATCTGCCATGTGGCCATTCACAACATGTACCCATAATGTATGGTCCTGTCACAATATACAGGTCGGACCTGCAATGCATCACAATGACTACCCATGTGCAACACTTGCAAACTATGTGAATCATCTCACCAACATGAATCTTCACACACTTTATTGCCAGATGTGTTGACAGCTGTGCATACAATGGTGGAGGTGCTGTTCACTTTAGGGATGAGCTACAGATCTGATCTACACATGTGGTGAATACAAATAGTACTACACAGTGGGCTGGAGTATGGCCAGCACACAGGTTTCACCCGTGTGGATCATAGCCCTGCTATGAATGTCACACAATGTGATGTGCTATCTTGACATGTCCATGACATCTATTGGCCTGGCTGCTACACTGCCTACCTAACCTGAAAACATATCCCACATACCACCCTTTATCTGCATAACCCTGTTGTCAGCGGAGCATATATGTCATATGGGACAACAAAGACATGTGAAATAGATGCCCATCACAATAATTTGGACAGTACATGTACACACATGGCCATGGGGGATAGCCAGAGACATGAAGCAACACACACAGTAGATGTGTTGTGCTTGTGTGTACACCCTGTCATACAATGGCTACACATGGCTCAACCATGGCCTTTGTATAATGGTCATAATGTAGATGTGGAACACCAGACATCCTACAGGCATGTGCACATCTTGTGTAGGTGTAACATCAATCCACCACATAAGATGTGTTGAACATCTTGAGGGTGTTGCAACATGACAGCAGTCACCTGTACAGTATCCACATCAGACCACAGATACAGTACATTCCCGTTGCTGGTGTTGGACATAAATGCCATATTAGCTCCTCATGTGTGTGTGTGTGTGTGTGTGTGTGTGTGTGTGTGTGTGTGTGTGTGTGTGTGTGTATGTGGTACACAGATGTCATGTGGGACATGGTGTACCGATGTGTTTGCCATGTCTGGCCATAGTTGCCAGGGTGGAGCAATATGGTTGCAGATGTGCAAGGATGTCATCCGTATACCCATCAGTGACCTGTGCCACAACTTCCAGATTATGGTTTAGTGTGTATACACCTCAGTGACGTGGGTCACATTCCACAGTATATATGTATTGCATCTGAACACAGTCATGGCTATGAACCCTGTCTGTAACTTACACTGTATAGCACTAGAGACGCCTCATGATTCCCTGCAATGGCCATGCACATCAGCTAAATTTGCAGTATATCTGTAGGGCGGACAGACAACACTGAATTGGTACACCATTGCCCCACTGTATATTTGACAGGGCACCATTGTGTTAAACATGTATGCATGTCATTGCACATGTCAACAGATCTCATGTCATACTACATGTGATTAATATGCCACACATCAGGCAGATGTACTGTTAACCTGTGCTGGTCCACATGGTGTAACACAGGGATGTATGCTAACCACTACTATCATTGTGTAATTGGCATGCCATCTGCTATGACACATGCATGCTGTTGTGTGCAACCTAGGGATGTATGATAACAACCACTATTATTGTCTGCGCTGCATGCCATCTGCCGTATCACATGCATGTTGCATGCCTTCTGTCATATCACATGCATGTGTGTGTGTCTATTGTATAGATTGTAATGTACAGTTCCTGTCTGCCCTCACAGGTGATGTAGGTGCACTGCCCGCCTGCGGTACATCTGATGTTAGCATCCCCACAGACTCTAGCAGTGATGATGAACATATGATTGGGACACAGGCAGAGTTGTCAGGGGCTGAAACTGTGCCATTGGTTGCCATTCCATCTATATCCACCTCATCCCCACACACAGATCCCATACCTGCATATACCCCAGCACCAGTGGCCATAGAGGAAGGACAGTTGGCACGTGGTAGCTTAGAACAGGAAAGTGTGGGGGCTATGGAAGGTTTGCCTGCACACCATGGTGTCAGCCAAACTACTGGTAGTGCCCCACACAGGCACGTGGCCAGTGCTGCTCATAAGAGGACCTCTGGCCAACATGCTCCTGCATGACAAAGCGCAGCAGCTGGTGTCACCAGACACACGTTTCAGGCTGTAATGGAGGCACAGGCATGTGCTGAATGGCGCAACAGAGAAGATCAGAGGCTACAGAGGGCTGCTGTCCATTCTTTAAACAACAGCATCCAGGCAATGGTAAATGCTCAACAGCAGATTGCTGATGCTTTGGATAGACGGTTGGGTGACATGGTTGGAGTCCTTGACCGTGGCATGACAATCCGCGAGCATGAGCTGTCTGTGTTGGAACATCTGGTAGGAGTGAAGCATCAGGCATGTGGACGTAGGCCTGCTACATCACCTGTGTCAGGTCTACGTGTACGCGCTACCTCACATGGCAGCTCCCATAGTGGCGGTAGCAGCAGCAGTGCATCTGGTGCTGTGCTGTCCACACCACAACACAGCAGGCCATGTGCACATGGCCTGGGATGGTCCCAACAGGGACAAGGTTCCAGTGGACAAGTGACATCAGACAGTGCCCAATCTGCACCTCTGTCTAGTAGTGCCCGTGCAAGCCCTGGCAGGCACAGGTCACATGTCCATGGCCAGACACTGTGAACTGTAAAACTTCACCTGTACAGTCTGCAGCTGTCAATAATACCCCTGTGTAGGCCAGACACATGGAAGAACTGTGTGCATACGTACATGCACACACTGGACACATATGTAGGGCACCGCAACACACACATGCATAACATCCATACACGCCCAATTAGATCAAAGGCCCAAATCCACACACATGATGTCATCCAATGGTGCAGCCTAGGCCTCTGGCAAACATTAACACCCTGTGCATATGATGATGCCTGTGCCGCATCCCTGACATCCACACCATCGGTGCAGGGACATGCTCATATGGTCTGATGCACAGGGTGAACAGACTAAGATGATACATGTAGTTTACAAATGTTGAGGACTGTTGACAGGCAGCAGATATACCATATAGTACAGGTGTACAATACTGTTAACAGTATGTGTCTTGTGTAACAACAGTGCAGCCTAGGCCTCCGGCAAACATTAACACCCTGTGCATATGATGACGCCTGTTCCGCATCCCTGACATCCACACCATCAGTGCAGGGACATGCTCATATGGTCTGATGCACAGGGTGAACAGACTAGGATGATATGTGTAGTTTACAACTGTTGAGGACTGTTGACAGGCAACAGATATACCATGTAGTACAGGTGTACAATACTGTTAACAGTATGTGTCTTGTGTAACAACAGTGCAGCCTAGGCCTCCGGCAAACCTTAACACCCTGTGCATATGATGATGCCTGTGCCGCATCCCTGACATCCACACCATCAGTGCAGGGACATGCTGATATGGTCTGATGCACAGGGTGAACAGACTAGGATGATATGTGTAGTTTACAAATGTTGAGGACTGTTGACAGGCAGCAAATATACCATGTAGTACAGGTGTACAATACTGTTAACAGTATGTGTCTTTTGTAACAACAGTAAATGCATGTTGGTCATGATGTTCTGCTGTCCTTCTTCAGGTCTAATTGCACGTGCCGGTGGATGTCAGTGTTTGCAGTTAAGTGTCCCATATGTCAATGTGGACTACTCACAGGTATGTATGAATATAGCAGCATGCACCGTGTAGCTGCCACATACCAGTGAGAATGTCCCACATTACAAACATGTCTACCGTTCCAAGAGCATGATAGCTGTGTAATAAGCTACTGTGGCCATAGACGTGACATCCATAAAGGGTGACATCACAGGTACAGTTATATGGAGTGGTGACGTAAAAGAGTGGTCTAGCTGATTGCAAGGGTAGAGGCCCGTGGGAAGTGTGTTGCCTCAGTGGGAATCAGTAACACACATTCACATGACAGGATGCCAACACACAACTGCACCCAGACAATCAGGTATTTACACACATGTATTCAGTGACACTGCAAACACACACACACACACACACACACACACACACACACACACATACACACACAAACTCACGGCTTCACTGACACAGTAACACACACTCACACACAGTTGTTACTGGTGGGATGAGGACCCCTGCCTATGTGCAAATCATCATTACAGTTCTGTGCACGTACATGACGCGCCACAAAGAATACATATGTACAGGGAGTCAGTACGGCCTAAGATCGGGGACATCAGCATGGATAGTAGAATGCATTGCCTGGATGGTGGGAGGGGTCTTATCAGTTCAGTATGGTAACATACATCCTCACCCCAGGGACCAGTCAACCCTACATACACACACTGTGGCATTTAGTAATTAATACACCTATGTCATGCACATACAGATACCTCACATGTGTGAGATACACGCCCCTGCCTATGTCCTGCTTTCTACATTGCAGTCTGTACAGATGTGTACGCTACTGTACAGGAGAGTGAATAACAATTGAGATGTATTCCCCACAATACATGACATATATGGACACACACGCAACCACACATGCCAGTACTGTGAATCTCAGACCTGCCTAACTCATGTTATGTATGTCAGACATACAGCAGTATTGCATGCGTTACGAACTGTACTGACACTTCCTGTGCCAACAGTGCTGATATATGCACTGGGGACATAATATCTATTATCAGGTGTCAAGTGATTTACCTTCGCTGTCACCCTGACCGCTGTCTAAGTTGTGTGTTATGTCCTTCAGTTAATGAAACCATTGCTTACCAGTTACACAGGGTATTGTTGGACCACTTGTGACACACCTGTGAGCTGTCCACAGCAAACATCCATCTGCAAAGATGCCCCACCACTTAGTTATTTCAACACATCTGTCCATACCTGTGGTACATCTTTCTGTACATTCAGCATATCACCATATACAGTTGGCAATGTTGAGGCTGCATTGCAGCTGCATGATGTACTAGGATTCATGCCACCTGCATACATCAGCAACTGCACATGCATGTTATCTGAATGCACAACACTATGTGTACAGGTGTGTAGGTCCTACAATCCTGACATTTGGTCATGTTTGTAAGCATTGCAATTGGTGAATATGTGTAATGACATACATGACACATGGACTGTTGTATGATATGATGGGTGACCAGTACAGAGGGGATGTTACCTCTGTCAACATTGATATCGCACCTTATGTACTGTTAGCATTCAGCAGCCATGGACCTACATTCCATGTGCATGTGTGTAATGGCTGTAGCCACCTGTTTGCACAAAGGACTACAACAGCTATGCTATTTACAGTTATGTTGTGTTTGTGACATATACATACCCAGGGCAGGTACATGTATGTAATATCCATACATGAGGGTGTGTACTGGTGTACAGCAACAGACATCTGCTAATGGTAGAAAGTACCGAGGGCCCCTGGTATGTGTACAGCTGACTTAGTCACAGACAGTGGTATCATTGCATTGCATAACACATGATGCAACTGTGTCAGTACATGTGTAATCTCTACAGTTGATGTAGAGCTTAGTACAGTACACAGGTCAAGGGCCACATGGTGGTGTACTCTTCTATATCATACAACATGTATAGTTGTGTGTTGGTGGTCCGAGGGCATGGTGGTGTCTGCAGTTTACATCCTAGAATGCAGCATGTGACACTGTGTCCTGCACATGGCTCATCTGTGATGCCTATTGTGGGGGGACCAGTCAGTACATGTGAGTGGCCTTTATGTATGTGGGTACAGCACCTAGAGCGGTCTGTACCTGTATTATGGTCCACATGTCTGGTTCTGAGGTATATGGAGGTAGTGCTAGGTTCTGAGGTATATGATGGTAGTGCTATTGTGTACTACAGAGACATCAGCTAGGTGTTCCTCACTGCACAGATGTCAGTACTCCCCATTGTTGGATCTACAGTGACCAGCTGTGAATATGGACGCTACACATCTAGCACTGGTTAGCATAAGAAAACAATGCAGTTGTCCTATAGGTGTATGGGAGTTAACCTGTGTTTAGGACATTTGCCTTGAAATGGCACTGTGTGGGTGGATGCGATTTGGGTAATATCCACACTCCCTTGTATCATGGATGCATGTGATATATGACAAAAGCCAGCCTGCTGTCAGCCATGTCATCCCAGAATGACAGCTGATGTGTAAAAGACCGGTGTCAAATATATGTAGAGCAGCGTTCCCACTAACAATGGCAACTACTAACACCAGAGCCCATTACAATGTGCTCTTTACATCTACCTGTAATAACATGGCCACTGTGGCCCTCCATGTTTAGCATCAGAGTGCATCCCAGTCAGCCCTGTGCTACTAGGAGTATGAGCATGCCCAGTATATCCTTGTGTAGATGGACACATAGTAGTGCATTCCGACCAGCCCTGTGCTACTAAGTGTGTGAGTATGCCCCCTGTGCTACTAAGTGTATGAGCATGGCCAGTATATCCTTGTGTAGATGGACACATAGTGCATTCCAAACAGCCCTGTGCTACTAAGTGTGTGTGCATGCCCAGTGACACCTTGTGTCGGCTATGTGCCTCTATGTATGGGCATGGCCATTGTAACCCTGTATAGTGGTAGTAGTCATCCATTCCACAGATGGGCATACTCCAGGTCAGGATGGATTCCTACTTTAAACACACAGGTTCACAGGTATGTACATCTTAACTGCCAGCATTCCTGTTGATGTCCGCATTCCCAGACGGTCATAATGACAGCCTTGACATGTGCAGTCTGTGTGGCACGATTCGTAAGTATGTAGTATTGTAATAATTATCTGTAAATAGGCAGGTGTTCCATACCCGCCACTGGCATGTGTGTGTGTGTGTGTGTGTGTGTGTGTGTGTGTGTGTGTGTGTGTGTGTGTGTGTGTGTATGTCTGTTCCCATTTGCCAGTGGACTTTAAATTGCTTTTAGACTGCCCACACTCCATACATTTCTTATACCCACCGTTAGCAAGGCCGATGATGTCACCCATCTACAAATACACCTCTGGGAGGGCTGTGTTCCAGTAATCTCGGTAGTGCGTTCTATAACTGCGTAATGCTGTAGTGTAATAAAGTAGTTAGGTCGGTGTTCTAGTCCCACACTTGCTCTGTGTGTGTGTGTGTGTGTGTGTGTGTGTGTGTGTGTGTGTGTGTGTGTGTGTGTGTGTGTGTGTGTGTGTGTGTGTGTGTGTGTGTGTGTGTCCGTTTGCCTGAGGACTGAGTAATACCTTTATACTGCCCACACTCCATACATTTCTTATACCCACCGTTAGCAAGGCCGATGATGTCACCCATCTACAAATACACCTCTGGGAGTGCTGTGTCCCAGTAATCTCGGTAGCATGTTCTGTAACTGCATAATGCTGTAGTGTAATAAAGTAGCTAGGTTGGTGTTCTAGTCCCACACTTGCCATGTGTGTGTGTGTGTGTGTGTGTCCATTTGCCTGAGGACTGAGTAATACCTTTATACTGCTCACACTCCATACATTTCTTATGCCCACCATTAGCAAGGCCGATGATGTCACCCATCTACAAATACACCTCTGGGAGTGCTGTGTCCCAGTAATCTTGGTAGTGCTTTCTGTAACTGCGTAATGCTGTAGTGTAATAAAGTAGTTAGGTCGGTGTTCTAGTCCCACACTTGCCGTGTGTGTGTGTGTGTGGGTGTGGGTGTGTCCCTGTTTGCCTGAGGACTGAGTAATGCTTTTATACTGCTCACACTCCATACATTTCTTATACCCACCGTTAGCAAGGCCGATGATGTCACCTATCTACAAATACACCTCTGGGAATGCAGTGTCCCAGTAATTTCAGTAGCGTGTTCTGTAACTGCATAATTCTGTAATATAATAAAGTAGTTAGGTCGGTGTTCTAGTCCCACACTTGCCATGTGTGTGTGTGTGTGTGTGTGTGTGTGTGTGTGTGTGTGTGTGTGTGTGTGTGTGTGTGCCCCTGTTTGCCTGAGGACTGAGTAATGCTTTTATACTTTTCGCACGCCATACATTTCTCATATCCACCATTAGCAAGGCCGATGATGTCACCCATCTACAAATACACCTCTGGGAGTGCTGTGTCCCAGTAATTTTGGTAGCGCGTTGTGTAACTGCGTAATGCTGTAGTGTAATAAAGTAGTTAGGTCAGTGTTCTAGTCCCACACTTGCCTTGTGTGTGTATGTGTGTTTGTGTGTGTGTGTGTGTGTCCATTTGCCTGAGGACTGAGTAATGCTTTTATACTGCTCACGCTCCATGCATTTCTTATACCTACCGTTGTCAAGGCCAATGATATCACCCATCTACAAATACACCTCTGGGAGTGCTGTGTCCCAGTAATCTCAGTAGCGCATTCTGCAATTGCGTAATGTTGTAGTGTAGCAAAGTAGTTAGGTCAATGTTCTAATCCCAGACATGCCAAGTGTGTGTGTGTATGTGTGTGTGTGTGTGTGTGTGTGTGTGTGTGTGTGTGTGTGTGTGTGTGTGTGTGTGTGTGTCTGCCTGCGTGAGACAAGTACAGTGCTTTGTAGAATTCGCCGTAGTGCGTGCCCTAAATGCGTGCTGCTGCAGTGTGATACAGGAGGGGTTTGTATACAGGACATGGCAAGTGTGTGTTTGTCTGACAGAGCCTGTGTAGAGGTGGCCATGATTGTCTTACCATTGGACATGTTTGGGAGCGGGTTTTGTAGTTTTCCTATATAGTATCCATCTTATGACACATTGGCCACCTCACAAGGAGTACAGCTGTCAAGTCAGCTACGGCACTGTGTTGGCAAGCCATACCCATACATCTGGCAAAAGGGCTGGTGAACTAAGTATGCAGCCCTACTAGTACCCGGTATATGTCCCGCACCCATGTGCCATGCACATACAACCTTGCCTAGGATATCCCACTATGTTGCTAGTAACATGCATATTGAGGACAGATAGTAGGCATGGTGTGGCCGTAGTGGCCTGCAGAGGACTTGGCACCCTGTACAGCGGTACAATAGGCACATATATGCGGACATTGTGCCTTCACTATGTTCCACACTGAATGGCTCCAACATATGTGGCGCCATCATATGTGATCCACTAAGGCCAGACAATGCTGTACACATGTGCCCTGTATGGATCCATGCCACTGACACCACGGAATACCTTTCCATTCTATCCATGCAGGTGCAGGGCCGACCTGCTCACTATAAGCAGGTTTTGCCACACCAGGCCAGTATTGGCATATCGGGGTATAACAGGCTGTGTACACTACATGTGTCTGCCAAACCAGGTACACCTGTACATGTCACTGTACAGTATTGTGGGACATACACATCCCAGGCAATGTCCATGTGAAGGACTGTCAAACACAGACATGGCATGCATTGCAAAGCTATGGCCCTACACATTGGTAACCAGGATGTCAGGCCAGATAATGCAGTACCCATCTGTGTGGGACATTGCATACATTACACCCCTGCACTGCACACCATTGTCGGGTGATGCAATGGCAAGGATTACCCCTCACCCAGCTTTGTACAGCCATCTTGCACAGCCAAACACTAGACACCCATGGAGCAATGCATACCTGCATGACAGTACTGGCACCATGTGTCTGCATGTGGGTTGTGATGCTCCCACCCACATTCACTCCCAATATAAACCTCGTTGGCATACTAACAGTTGTCAAGCACTTTCACATGCCCTAGCCCGTAGAACCACCAGATATCCCCATGGTGCATGTGGTCCTGTGCATTACTGCAGTGTGGCAAACTAAGTAGTTACATTGTGCATTTGCCGCCCTGGCAAAGGTGTCAATGCGTGCCCATTAGAGTGTGGTTGTGGTGACAATGGCATCCGTTCACGTGGACTGACGTGTGCCACACCTAATGTATGTCTACTATATCTATTGCAGATGGCACTCACACACCTACACACATGTTCTTACAGCACTGCAACATGTCGCCTCTGTGGCACATGTAGTAACATCATGCACATAGGAAAAAACAAAACCACACCACGCTGTGAGCCTCCAGAGAAAACAGTCAAGTGACTGACGACCAGGTGTTTGTGCATCCCCAGTTTAAGTATACATTTACGCCCAGGTTTTATGCCTCCTGCGACATGGAAAGCGTCATATATTTAGCAACATGTAATACGTGTCATGCATTCTATGTAGGACTCACTAAGAGAAAGTTGAAACAAAGAATGTACAACCATCTGTATGACATTAAACAGCATAGGGAACAGAATGCATTGGCAAGACATCTTATAACTTATCCTGATCATTCTTTTAAATTTAGAGTCCTACAAATAGTTAAGTGTAGTAGTAGAGGGGGTGATCATATGAACTTATTGGAGAACGTTGAACTGCAGTGGATTTTTAGATTAAGGGCCCACCTACCCCCAGGCATTAACAATTATGTTTCTATTAAACCTGTTCTGAAAAATAGATAGTTTACATGTTTTATATTGACCTTGTTTTAATGTTGGTCAGTTGTTTTATTTATTGGCTTTAATGTTTAGGCTTGCATTCTATGTGTTTGCAATATTTTCTAGATGTTTATGCATACTTATTATTGTTGTTTTATACATCTCAAAGGCTACATGCATACACTTTTTCTCTCCCTATGGTTGTAACCTAGTGGTAGTGAGCTTCATATGTCAAATAGTTTTTAGTGTGTTTTAAATTGTATATAGTAATGAATCTATAGATAGTTGGACAAGCACTTGTGCCTTTAAAACTGGATGCTTCATTAATTGTTTAATTGATTTGTATCACATGCTTGATTGAATTTCATTTAGTGTATATAAACCCACTGTTTTTTGATTAAGTAGATCTGAAGAAGCGTGTGTTACAGCACGCGAAAGCGCTTATCCTTTTGTGTTTTAATAAAGAGATTTTAACCTTTGAAGCGGTGGACTGTACATTTTATACCAGCTTTTAGCTTGGAATTTCTGCTGTGGTGAGCATACCAGTGTTTTTTCTCCAACATCATGCACATGTAATAGTAATGAGTAGTCAGGGGTTTTCCCCTGTACTATTCAGCGCGTGGCAGATGATGTTTATGGTTAAGTCTCCAAGCCCTTCCCTGGTGTACATTGCCTGTCCCGCACACACACACTCTCTGGTGGATGTGAAGGTGTACACCTGCACAGCAGCAGCATGTGTATTGTAACAGATGGAAATGGTCAGGTGATGGCCTCTGCACCTATTGCAGCCCTCCTCTAGCTGATTGCATGTGGTACAGCTGTGATGGTGTTCCCATAGCCATCTGCATGATAAACACAGTACACTATCTAGGGAAACATGTTATTATCTGGCCATGACAGTCACTGTGAGTGGTACCTAGATGTGGTGTTCTGACACGGCATCGCAGATGATATCTGGATGTACCTCAATCATTTTCCACAGTGGGAAATAGCCTAATGACAGGAGGGTGATGTGCCACACAACTACAGCATGTAAGTGTAGCTATGCTGCATTGAGACTACTGCCTGTTTAACATGTGTGTGGTAATGGCTATTCTGCATGTTAAAATACAGACATGACAGTACTCTGTTCATGAGGGAAGCCCATCTGTAGGGCCATCTGTGAACAGGTCAGTGTGTGCAACCATTTGTTTCCTGTGTTGCACACTGAACACACTTCCGTGCACAGCAGAAGCATGGTGTGGGGATTGCAGACAGTACATGATGATAGGGATGTGTTACTGCCATCGCATCCCTGACTGGACATGTGTCACATGAGACAGTGGTATGACTGACACTGTGTGGGATTCCCAGTGACAAGCCAATGATGGGCAACTGTTCATAGCTGCGGTCACATGTCTACTACACATTGTACAGTTGCCATGTGGTATATATGTATGTGTTGTGTTCCCTCTGCAAATGTATACCATCTGTTGTGTTGGGTTGCTGGTGATATCTATGCATACTGTCGTAGGTAATCCTGTATGCTGTTGACTATCACTAAGCCATATGTGGGTTTAAAATGCAACACCATAGGCTGAATGGGTTGGTAGGTCCCGCCAGATCCTCCTGTCCCATTTCAGCTGACCATGGAACCGGGCACTAGCACATCTGGGGCCCAGCCATTAACATCAACCTCTGTTGGTTCTGCACCACCTTCTGGTGGTACCACCACTGAGGATGGAGCATGTCCCCCTTGGGAGCGGGACCAGACAGGTACATATCTGCTGTCGTGCGGTCCCAGACATGTTGTGTAGGTGGCTCCCTAAGGGGTTACAAAGCCAGATATGCCAGTTCAAGGGTGGAGTGTCACATTTACAGGGTGATGCTGCCCCTCCTGGACAGCCCCCAGCACTGCCTTCTTTGCAGCTGTGTAGGTGCAGTGGCAGTTGCTCATGGCTGGAGACCTTCGTCCCACTGTTCCCATGGGCTTTTGAATGCCAAAGACCCATCCCCATCCAGGGTGTATCCCCCCCACATGTGTCATATACCAACCCTGTATGCTGTCATTTCTGTGCTCCGACCTATCCTCCACAGCCATACCTACACTCCTTCCCCAACATTTGACCCTCACCTATGGACACATAAGGCCATTCGGCTCCTAGGACACCATCTGCCCTATACATAGCTGTCCATTACACACACGTGACCACTGGACACATGAAACCCTTGTAATATGCAGCATAACATACTACTGTTATCCTCACTGCTGTCCCTCAGGCGCACGGTCCTGGTATGCACATCACTCCTACATGGTCCAGGTACACATGAGGAGGCCAACCCCATTGTACACAAAACACTACTGGTCCCTCTATGGTTACCCCATTTACCTTTATCATGATGATGATGTTGCACACAGCACATTGCAGGAGTACTGTTCACACATAATGATTGGACAGGTACTGTTGTGTTAATGTACATTACATGCACAGAGTGATGAATACGGTCAAAGTTCAACTATTTGCGTGTATGACTGACACATGTCTGTCTGAGGGAGTCTTGTGATCACATAGAGCAACACCACTACATAATACAGGCGTCTCTGGTGTTTCCCGTTTCATTCATTTGTAATGCTTTGTTGCCACATGGTATGTCCCTGATACATCTCTATATATGTATGTACCTATATACTGGACATAAACACTCACATGTACATCTACAAGATGGGCTACATTCCTATACTGTTGAATGACTGCACTGTATGATATCCTCTGGTTACAGCCTCTCATGCTCAATTAGCCTCTACATTGCTTAACCAATGCAATACTCGCATAATGGTAGCCAAACACGCTTACACCTGCTTGATCCCGCACTTGCTAATGCACCGGCATTGGTGCTTGCATCTGTCACTAACACCCCTGGGTGTAAGCGAGGACCACAATATTACCTTGTGATGCCTATTACATCATACGACATGACTCCAGTATTGGGATTGGCCACCCATTAGACGATGGCATCGCATTCAACTGTACGGAATCAGCGGCCTGTCCAGTGACACAATCATATTTGTGTGTACCTCATACAATGTGCTCCCACTGTGTGATGCCTATTACATCGGAATACATGAATACAGTATTGGAAACAGCTGCCTATTAGGTGACGGCATGGCATTCGAATGTACGGAATCAGCGGCCTGTCTGGAAAATCATTCATATTCGTGTGTTCCTCTTAGGCAGACCTTGTGATCTATCACATTGGACTACATGACTACAGTCATAGCTGGCCTTAGGCATAGGCCTACTAAGCGGCTGCCTAGGGTGCCGCTTTAGTGGGGGAACTTTACCAGTATTTATTTGGTGTAGGTAGACCAGGCTGGGGGCACTGGATGGTGTGGTGGGGGGTGCCATTGTGCCCTCTGCCTAGGGCACCAGTTGACCTAAGGCCACTCCTGACTACAGTATCAGGAATAGCTGCCCATTAGGCGACCGCATAGCATTTGACTGTATGGAATCAGTGGCCTGTCCGGTGAATCATTCATAATTGTGTGTTCCTCTTACAATCTGCTCCCATCTTGTAATGCCTATCACATCGGACTACATGACTACAGTATTGGGAACGGCTGCCCATTAGGCGACGGCATGGCATTCGACTGTAAGGAATCAGTGGCCTGCCAAGTGAATTAATCATATTTGTGTGTTCCGCATACACTCTGCTCCTGTCTGGCTGATACATGGGAACCGAGACCCTGCATTACAAATGAGTAGTTGGGTTGTGGTAGCCACATCCGTCGGACGGGTCATGCTACCGCATACCTGTTATAGGTTTGCCACCTTCCCAATTGGCCAAGGTAGGATTTTAGGGTTACCACCTGTCCCACTTTGCGAGGGACAGTGCGAAAATAATCAAGGCATAGCACATGTCCAGATTACAGGACATTATTATATTCTATGTTTCATTAATAATTGCATACGACAGTTATTTTATATATGACACTTCTATATGTTATGTGAAGTAGCATAAGCAATTCAAATGCAACTAGATTAAGCTTTTATTTGTGCAAATAAGTGTAATCCTGTACTATGCATGGCTGTAGGTATGTTTAGTCCTGGAATGTCTGACATTTCTACGGAACATGTCCCACTCTGGCCATTTGGAAAGGTGGCAACCCTATAGGACCTGTATGTAGAGACATCAGACTTTGCAGGGCAACACACCCACAGCCAGTAGAAAGGGGCGTACTTCATTGTTTTGCCTAAATAAAAGGTTACTCTTGTAGCATTTTAGTTGCTTATACTGTTACCTATAACGTTTAGGTGTTTCAAAGGAACGTAATTGTTTTATGCTACTACTACAGGCAATATAGGTAGTCTTTGCCCTAAATCACAGGACATTTGCCTTAATTACAGTTATTATGCAGGACACAACTGCCCACAGGGGAGTTTCCCTCGCAAAGGTGGACAGGTGGTAACCCCAAACCTATTATTCTATCAACTTTCTAAGGTAGTCAGGGGAACATGCGCTTTCTCTCACTATCAGACCTCTCATACAAATGAGGAAGAATAAACACTAAATCAGGGATACTGCATAATGACCTCAGGGACACATTTAGAAGGTTGGTGCTGTTAACCTGACACATTGACAGACACAGAGCACATATGTATTCATACATATGTGCTCTGTGTCTGTCAATGTGTCAGGTTAATAGCACATATGTATGAATACATATGTGCTCTGTGTCTGTCAATGTGTCAGGTTAATAGCACGTATGTATTCATACACATTGTCTGAGGTGCATGCAGTTTATGACTCTTACATGTTGTCATTATTCATTATGTGTATTCCGCCACCTTTCCTCCTAATATCACTAGTTCTAGGATGGTTTAGTTGGGACTGTGTTAAGATTCTGATTCGTAATCACGAACGTCCCTGGTAATCGAGGACAGTTCAATTATATGGTCCCTATGTATTCCCCCAATGGTTTACAGACTGTCCAGTAGATGTGCTCTTACAGTTTGGGAGGTATGGGCATCTGCTATACCCACATCAGAATATTACTTACACCCATGGGGCGGTCCTAATACATGTCTGCCAGCCAACACCTGCAAGCTTAGCCCTATAATCGCATACCCATAGTTCCCCCACCAGCCACTACTCTACAGCACTCATCCTTACTGTGGGCAGAGGTGTACGCAGGTGGGATATGAACACACCCCTACACACTGCCCACTCTCCCTGTGTCAGGACACATGTCATACGTTGTGTCAACCCATGTGTTATTAGGCTTGCACAACCTACTGTTCCATGTACAGCTACATCCTGGTCGTAATTGTGTTACTCCCATTGGCTGAAGCCACCAAATTGTTGGTGTCCCGCAAGGGATGTCGCTGCCCACCTTTAAAGTGTAGACCTTGTAGATCTCTCCCACTGGTAGTTTCCTGCCGGTGGTCTGGGAAGCAGTGTTGTATTTACCTTTATTGCATGTCTGTATGTCTCACCGGCCTAGCTGGGGGTTGGTAAGTAGATGTTTGTTGACTGGACCTCCCACCAACATATGCCCAGTCTAAACATGTTACCCGTAACTGTTGTAACATAACCTAGGTATATACATGTGTATATTTACTGTAACATATATATATATATATATATATATCTATTTACATTAATATATATACAGACATATCTGCATATGTATTCATACATGTATATTCATATCTTGCTTTTATCTATATATATATATATATATATATATATATATATATATATATGTGTGTGTGTGTGTGTGTGTGTGTGTGTGTCTGTGCATGTGTATATATATATATATATATATATATATATATATATATATATATATATATATATACACATATATATATATATATATATATATATATATATGATTATATATATGTACATAGTGTGTCAGTACATTCCCCGCTCATACACGCTTACACATGCGTAATGGCGTTTATAAGCTTCACCAGCATACTAGTGCCTTATTCATTATAACACCGACACACTCCAGTTATCTTGTAATCGGTATGTAGCACGTTATACAGCAGACAGATGTTGCTATATGTTCATGTACGGATTATCGATGGTAATTGGAATATGATAGTGTGATTCGACTCGTCCCTCTTCTGCACAGCCTATTATTCCATGTACTGTCGATGTTTGTATGGGCACATTCCTATTATTTATGTCAACAAATGGAATGCATGTGTTACAGAATTTGTATTTCAACATATATTGTTGTCTGCATGTGAGTATGCATATATACCTATTACGACCTAGCTGACTGCCACGGGGCGGTCCATTAGAACTGGCACATCCAACCATGGCATGCCTGGATCCATAATTGCATACCCATAGTTCCTCCACCCCACCTGTGTTAAATTTACACGCGTAACATCCATTATCCACTTGTTATCGTAGCCATGACACACCTTTACACATTTCCCTCTCCAGAGCTTTTGGGGCCCTACACACATTCTGTCCTGCCTCGCGTATTCACAGGGTCTCCCGCCATGTATATTTGCACATACATGCCTTTCCTGGGGTTATGGAATACGGCCATTTGCGCTTTCCAGTTTTTGGAGGTCCAAGCATGGGACTACATTTCATCTGTGTGTAAAGTAGGCCTAGCATTTCAACGATGTTACTCCCACTGGTAAAATCCCACCTGTGGTGTGAGTAGTGGTGCTCTCCTCATTCCTGGACAGCTTTTTATGACACATAATGAAAGCACTATATAGTACCAGCATTGCTCTTG
This sequence comes from Protopterus annectens, assembly GCF_019279795.1. Lineage (NCBI taxonomy): Eukaryota > Metazoa > Chordata > Ceratodontiformes > Protopteridae > Protopterus > Protopterus annectens. The sequence goes on from NC_056736.1 coordinate 521,254,052, forward strand.
ATTCCCTTCATATCCCTTGTGTATGCTTTACTGTTACAACGTCCATTCTTTATATAAATATATATATATATATATATATATATATATATATATATATATATATATATATAGATATATATATATATTTCTCATGTATGTAGATATATATATCTATACACACATATATGTGTGTGTGTGTGTGTGTATATATATATATATATATATATATATATATATATATATATATATATATATGTGTGTGTGTGTGTGTGTGTGTGTGTGTGTGTGTGTATATATAGTACATCTGCACATACAAACATACATTTCCTATGCTGGGAGCTGCTTACACCCGCACAGGCGCACTCACCTATGCTTACTGTGCGTTACATATGTTTACTGTCACTTATTTGTGCCTTCTACATTATGACAATACCACTTTGATTGAAGGGATCCGGTTAATAGTCCCATGTGATACACACGTTCACCATTACATGTTTAAATGTCGGCTTTACAGCAGAGCAACATTCATTCCACAAGAAAAGTGATATGTGCTATTGTCGACCTTGAACCATGAATGCCTTTTCATTAGGCGGATGCTCTAACCACTACACTATTGGTGTTCTGCCTCATTTATATGTATACCCATGGTGCATAGTTACCCGAACACATGCCTCATCACTTCACTTACAAAGCAGGCATCCATTTACCTGTTGGGAAAAATGCACTACTACACATGCGCCATTCCCTATTCCCTACTGCTCTGGACTTGTGCCGCATGTTGACTCATTCCGAGGAAATTCAGACCTCCAAAGCCTATAGTCCTGGCATATACGTGTGTTCGATTGTCAGAGTGTTCATATGGTCTTCCGGGTTTAGGCTTGTCCGACTGGGGACTGGGACTGCCCTGTACCTAGTTGACAGTCAGACTTAGCAAGGGGAGATCGTTCGTTCCACTTTTAGCATCCTACCTGTGGTTGGGGATGCAGAGGTGTGCTCACCTATGGCCATCCTGCTATATAACAGCACTAACTATTACGGGGATTTCCTATATTGTGACCATGTTCATTCTTCATATATAAATATATTTATATATATATATATATATATATATATATATATATATATATATATATGTGTGTGTGTGTGTGTGTGTGTATATATATATCAGTCTGTACATACACATGCATATACACCTACATGCTCATTTACATTTCCCATACCATTGAATCACCGCCACCTACCATTGCACATACATGCTTGCATACCCGCTTACGTCTTGGGTTGCCACCTTTTCATATGGCCAAAACGGGGCATTTTCGGGACACACATCAGATTTTACAGGCTGACACATACCCATGGTCAGCACAAAGGTTAGAACTTTACTTATTTGCCTAAATGAATGCTTATTCTTGTAGCGGTTTGTTTGCTTAATCTGTTTCTTGTAACTTTGAGTATTTTACATAAATAACTGTTTTATGCAACTAATACATGAAATATTGGACATATTTCCTACAATCAGAGGACATTTGCCATTGTATTATATTTGGTCTGGACACAACTGCCCAAAAAGGGACTGTCCCTCACAAGGTGGGGCAGGTGGTAACCCTACTTACGTCTCCTTTACAGTGCCTTAAGCACCCTATAGCCGAATGCCACTATGCGAATGTGTAAGGTATATATTCCTGATAATGCACATGGGGAGACGTGCATCACGGTCAGGTGTTTAATCCCTCGCAAGGTGGGGCAGGTGGTAAACCTACTTACGTCTGCTTTAAAGTGCCTTAAGCACCCTATATTTGACTGCCGCTATGCGAATGTGTAAGGTATATATTCCCGATAATGCACGTGGGGAGACGTGCATCATGGTCAGGTGTTTAATCCTGGGTCGTAGTTTCTGCAGGACCGGCTGGAGGCTGAGCAGTCTTGTGGACAACTACTGCTCATATAACTTGTGTCCAGATGTATACAGGACTAGACATCATGTTGTGACACCAAGTCTAATGTTTAGAACAGATACATATCCAATGAGGGATATCCAAAAATTGTGGGGGACCGATGACCATCTTTGCTTTACGGCTGTAAGGTAGGGTTATACATGCAAGGGATACATAGTTTGCAATCCTGAGACTGCCTAGGGTAAGACTGCCTACTAGATATGGGTAGGGGTCACTATGTGCAGATATGGCCGCACCTATCTAGCAGCCCGAGTATGGCTGGATTTGGTGGACGTTCAGGAAGGGGTGGTGGTGTGCTGTGAAGGGGATGATGGGTATTTAATTATGTATCCAGGTGTGTTGGGGTTGGATGGCTCAGTTCAGGCCAGACCATTATGTGGGTATGTGCCAGTAGCGTTTCTGTACATGTGTATTGCACATTTTAATGTTCACATGTTTGTGGGATTGTATTGCAGATGTCTATATTTGTTCTTTGGTTATCTTCCTAATTCACCCACTGCTCCCTCGTAGACCTCCAATTCACCTATTGTGCATCCAACCCAGTCTCCCCTTGGTGAATTATTACATTACCCGTCACCCCCCACCCCCATATCCCACAAACAACATTCATCCCTTCTCTAGTTGATGGCCCATGGCACAGTCAACAGAACACATTGCGTACACTACATATCTCTGGGACCAATATGGTTGTGAGGTCTACACTAACATTTCAGATCATCCACATGCTGTATTTCATGCACATAGGTACTCGCAAATACTTATCTTTCATGACATGGTAGGTAGACCCAGGTAATACCTGTTCATCTATTGGCCGTCATGACAAGGACGACTTGGACTGCGAATGGGTAAATATTGGGCGAATGCTCTGACCATTGGTAGGGTTGCCACCTTTTCATATGATGTGGATGGGACATTTTCGTGGCACACATCTGAGTTTACAGGCCAACACATACCCACGGTCATTACAAAGGATAGTACTTTAGTTTCATGCCTACATATAAGCTTTTATTGTTGTAATGGTGTAGTTGCTTATTCTGTTTTGTTTACTTGCTTATTCTGTTTCTTGTAACGTATAGGTATTTTATATACGGACATATGTACTGTATGGGACTATTACATAGTATATGGGACATAATTATGTCCTACTATCGCAGGACATTTCACATTTATTATGATTTTGGTATAGACACATCTGCCTAGAGGGGGACTGTCCCTCACAATGTAGGATAGGTGGTAACCCAAACCATTGGGCTAGCCTTGGCAATTGGCGGCTGCTAACACAATGTGTTTCGCTTCCACTTGGTATAACTAGTGACACTACAATGGAATACGGGCATGGGGTTTTAAATATCTTTGTTCAAGGGGATGGGGACTCAATAGTCAGCTACGTGCCTTTGTGTTTACTTCTTATTGTGGTGTTCGCAATGGTGTCTTATGCTTTGCATACATTTCAGTATCCACAGACACTGACATGAGTGATTACTATTACAGGCAGGCTGTACTAGTCAGCATTTTAGGTTGCGCGTATGCAGCCAACATGCTCATGCCTCTGTGCAGAGCTTGGACACTCCCCCTGCACTCGTACATGTTTCCTATGCACGTGGCCATTACGGCAGCGTGCCTTCATTAATATGCATGTGGTGCTGCTGCGCCATCTCTATGCTGCACGGTTGGCGCAAGGCTAATGTCGTCCTTGCGCTGAGCTTCATGAATCCCGGGGTTAATGTCACTACAGATAACAAAAGAAACTACAGCCCTTTCTTTCTTGTGTCAGGAAACTAAGGAATACGTCTAAAAGTGCACTGAGCTCATCCATAATGATATCACCTTTTCTAGTTCCAAAGATATAGCCAATTTATTAGCAGATAAATTTAGTGTTGACTTTACCCCCACTTACCAGTATTGTTGCTATCAGTATCATGGGAAATTTAGTTTTCACTGAAATCACCTTGGAACAAGTCTTAAAATCCATCTCAGAAAAGAAAAATGAATACCTGATAGGGCCCAACAAGCTGTCAGGATACCTGCTCATCAGCACCAAGTGTGTACTCTCTGAGTATTTACCTGGGCCGAGGCTTATTAACAGAGTTTGTGCCTAATGCCTGAAGAGCAGCCACACGACTCCAGTATTTTTATTTATTTATTTATTTGTTTGACAATTGTTGACCAGGAAAGTCTCACTGAGCTACAGCCCTTTTTCAGCAGAAGCCCGGGGAGAAAAGCTTCACCGAAGAACAAAATGATGTTACACACATAGAATGAATGAGAACATTACAGAGTGGACATAGTTTGGTATTCAAGAAGGTTATACAAGTGTATCCAAAAGAAATAAATGCACACAATCAGAGAAAGTACAATACATTAGAATTAAATGCACACAGTCTAGAAAGTATAAACATTTGAGTTCAAATGCAATAATAAGGTAAGTTAAACATGTAGGTATATACATTTCTCAAAGACAGGTTGGACAGAATTCAGCATAATGCTGGTTTGTTGTAGAATTTACAGGAGTAGTTGTAAACATAGAAGGTTAGAATAGGGAGGGTGTAAGGGAGACTGTTGTAGAGAGTTTATGAGAAGTAGTATCCATGGACAGTAAGGTAGTATCCGTGGACAGTAAGGATAGAAGTGAGTGCTGTTAAATAGGGAGGGTGGTTTAGACTGAGCTTTTTACAGCGACAGGTCCAGGCATTGAGCAGATGTTCTTTTAGAGCTTTTTTGAATTCATATGCATGGGTAAGTTTCTGATGTGCAAGGGTAGCTTGTTCCAGGCTAGGGCAGGAGAGTAGCTGTAGAGAGTTTGGCCAATAGATTTTTTGGGCTTGTAGATTTCCAAAAGTTGTTGGTCAGAGCTTCTAAGTGTTCTAGAAGGAGTATAAGGGTATAAAGTGAGATGAGTGAGGTGAGTGAGGGCCTGTTGAGGATGGAATGAATGATAAGCAGTTGGGAGAGAAGAAGTTGTTGGGAGAACTCCAGCCAGTTTAAAAGTTTGAGGGATTGGCTGTGATGTGTAGTTGAGGTGTGGTTAGCAGCAACTCTTGCTACTTTGTTATAGGTAGATTCAAGTTTAGTAAGAAGAGAGGCTTGTAGCTTGGTGAAAATTTGTGAACTGCAGAGAAGACTGGGGAGAAGGAAAACATGGGTAAGAGAGAGTCTAGACTCCTTTGTGAGAAATTTCTTAGTTCTGTAAATTAAGCCAAGTTTTTGGTGTGTTTTCTTTATGCAATGGTGGATATGAAGGTTGAATTTGAGTTGGTCATCTACGGTAACTCCAAGCAGTTTGTTGTGAGTTTCTGCATTTATGATAGTGCTGTTAAGAGAAGTAATACATTAGGTAGGTTTAAGATGTGTAAGAGATTTTGGTAGAATTAAAAGAAGCTTGGTCCTCTTGGGGTTTAGGATGAGTTGGTTATTAGTGAGCCAGTTTTCAGTAGAACTAAAGGAGTTTGGGTGAGGGCATGGAGGTCAGAGAGGGTGTCAGAGGTAGAGATGACTGCAGAGTCATGAGCGTCTTGTATAAGAGAGGAGTAGTGACAGAAAGTATGTAAGTAATTAGTGATGATATTAAATAGTAGGGAAACAAGGACTGACCCTTAAGGAACTTCCATATTGATGGGAAGAAAGGAAGACATTGCAGAGAGACATTTAACTGATTGCTGTCTGTTAGAGAGATAGCTAGAGAACCAGGAAATGGTAATACTGGAAAGGTTGAGGTCAGAGGGTTTGGAAAGTACAATAGGGTGAGAAGCAGTATTGGATGCTTTAGAGAGGTCTAGAAAGAGACAAGAAATAAGTTTGTTGTTGTCTCTGGCTAGGGAGATTGAGTTAGTGAAGGAGATGAGGGCAGTAGTAGTGTTGTGGTTGGGACGAAAGCCATGTTGTGTGGTAGCGAGTAGGTTTTCTTGGAGTAAATGGTCCATGAGTTGCTTGTATACACATTTTTTTAATATTTTGAAGAGGGGAGACAGTGTTGATATGGGCCAGTAGTTTGAGAGTTCATTGGAGTTGCCATCTTTATGTATAGGCATGGTAAAATATTGTTTCCAGAGTGAAGGTAAAGTGGATTCGATTGATTTATAAGAAAGGAGAAGGGGTAGGCTATAGAGTTAGCAGCTAGTTTAAGGAAGGATGGAGGTAGGTTATCCACAGATGGAGAGCATGCCTTGAGCTTAAGCAGGATATTTTAATGTAGTTAGTGGGAACAGGTTCCAGGGAAAAGGAATTGTTGTTGTTTGAGGGAGTGGAGGGAGCTGCCTGGTTGGGGGAGTTAGGGGTCTGCATTAATTTACAGATAGTGTTAATGAAGTAGGAGTTGAATAGGGTGGCAGTTTCAAGAGGGTGTTATTTAGACAAGGGTTAGGTGCTTTGGGGTTACCAGGGTGCAGGATTTGGTTGCTAGAATTCCAGAATTTTGGCAGTTATTATATTGGGTTGATTGGGGTTGTTTGGGGTTTGTGGTAAAAGGTTTTCTTGTCATAATTGACTTGTTTTTTGGTAAGATTGCAGAGTTCTTTATAGTTTTGTAGGTGGATGAGGCATTTAATCTTAGTCCAGAGTTTCCAGACATTGTCTCTTTTCTGCATAAGGGCACAAGTGGACTGGGATAACCAGGGTGAGTGGAGAGATTTAACTCTTAACCTTTGGGAAGGGCCTTATAGTAGCTGATATGTAGGGGTTCTGGTGGCAGTGGATTATTACCTTATAGCCTGGGCAGAAGGGGCATACCTGGTGGGCAGATGCAAGCCTTCCCCAGGAGTGTCTGTGTGTTTGTATATAAATCATATCTTGAAGTGTGCATGCATGTGTGTGTGTGTGTGTGTGTGTGTGCGTGTGTGTGTGTGTGTGTGTGTGTGTGTGTGTGTGTGTGTGTGTGTGTGTGTGTGTGTGTGTGTGTGTGTGTGTGTGTGTGTCAGCTACTTGGGCAGGGTCATGAAGCACTGGTTGGACAGAGGGAGTGCTGGGAGGACTTGGCTTGGAGCCCTGGCTAAGGACTCCACTCTATAGCTGTGCCAGTTGAGAGTCTTATTGGGGATATGGAGAGAAAGGGAGAAACGAGCCCCAGACTGACTGTGATCCCTGTGTGCTCTTAAGGGAAATTGTACTTTACTGTGTGTGTACTTGTTATCCTCTCAATGTGCACGCCCATCACCAGTGTTAGTGGTGAGGATTGAGGCTCCTTGATTACTGAGCCAGTGCACAGGCATCACATTGACTTCACCTAGGAGGGAAGATTCATTGGATATATTATGTGTGTACCAGGAGAGAATGTGTTCTAATACTGGGATATTGTCACTAGGGGGAATATATATTGCAGGTAGGGTAAGCGTTTTGTAATCATTTAGTTTGCAGTTCACAGTTAAGGGTTCTGCAGGGAGAAACTGAGGGGGTGGGTTGGCCATAGGATACAGGTTGAGGTGTTGGCAGTATATTAAGGCAACATCTTCACCTTTCTTTTTAGGTCTGTCAAGTTGAAAGATGTTGTAGCCAGAGGGAATGAATTTGTTGTCTAAGATGTGCAGTTTGAGTCAGGTTTCTGTGAGAGTTGTTATATGAGAAGAATATTTGTCCAGCAGTCCAGCAGTGCATGGAATTCACTGATTTTGTTTAGAATGCTGTGAATATTAAGAGAGAGGAATGTTAGATGCTTAGATGAGAAGTTAGGCAGGAGGGAGGTAGGTTGAGTAGGTTGGTAAGTGGAAATGTTGTTGCAGAGGGGGTCTGGGTTGGGGTGGATGTCTCCTGTAAGGAGTGTGGATTTGTAGGGTTAGAGTATGGAAGGAGAGTTTAAGGGGTGGTAGAGATATCTAAATGTATTTTTTGTATGGTTTGAGAGTGGGAGAGGTTTTGATTTTAGAGTGAGATGGGTTGAAGGTAGGTAATAGTGTTGTTGATATGGAAAAAGAGTACTGGGTTTGCAAGTTTAGAGTGTAATGAATGGAGTTAGGTGAGGAGTGGAAGAGATTAATAGGGATGTGATAAGAGAAGAGGTAGGATATGAGTAGTAGAAGAGGAGGTGTAGATAACATGATGGGGTGAGGAGAGTTTAGATAGGATAGGGTTTGAGTGAGAGGGAAGTAGGATGAGTGTGATTGAAGGTGTGGAGGTGGTGAAAGTTTAGGTGAAGAGGTGTGTTGAGAGTTTTAGGTGAGATGTGGAAGAAAGAGATGTGGGTGAGGTGGAGAAAGGGGAGTAGTTCCAGTGAGCTGAATGTAAGTAGAAAGATAATAAGTTAGTGCAGAATGGTAGTTAAGTAGATGAAAAGTAGTGGCTAAAGGGGGAAAGTAGCAGTTAATTAGAATTTGAGAGTGGAGTGTAGTTAAGGTGAAGAGTGAAGTAAGAAAATACAGACGTAAGAATGGGAAAGAGGTTAGAGGAGTAGTGTAGGAAGAGAGTAGTTGAAAGGTTAATTTGGTAGGGGAGTGGTTGATAGAAGAGTTCAGGTAAAGAGGGAAGTGGAGAGTGAGTGATTGGCTGGTGAAGGGAGGAAGAGGAGGTGCTTGGAGGGGGGAAGAGCTTAGTCAACGATAAATGTAATGTAGTCAGGAGTAGGGGAGAGGAGTAAGCCTGAGCATAAAGAGAGTGAATAGAGCAGGTTGGAGCAGTGTACGGGAAACCCTCTGTAGCATAGAAGAGAGAAAAAAGTGGGAAAGAAAACAATCACTTAAAGCAACTATGGTAGGAAGAAGTTGCAGGTAAAACAATACTGTTGGATAACCAGGAGTGAGAAGATAAGTTAGAGAAAGCAAAAGGAGAAGGAGAGATGAGTGGGTACAGGGAGGGATTATATTTTTGTTACTGTGGCTGGTAGGTAAAATAGGGGACAAAAGAAGATGTAAAGAGTTAGAGAGAGTAGAGGGTAGGCATGAAAGGTAGGGTTGATCCAGTGGTGTACCCTAGCTTTGGTTTAATACAGATAACGTTGGTGTAAAAGTTAAGCAAGGTTACATACATTCAACAAGGTGGGTGGTTTGTGTAGTAAAATAGATGTCAGTTAAGCTTGCGTAGGCAGATTATCTCTGTAGTCTGGACAGGGGGGAAGTCCGCGCATTTGGAATAGTTTTCTTTCCTGGAGAGCAAAGAGGAAGAGGAAGTTAGTGAACAGAGATTTTGGCTGCTGTGAGCAAGAAAGGCTGGAATAGGGTAGGAGATGGAGGTCTTGTAGGAAGAGCTTTAGGTGTGGGGAGGACAGCAGAAAGCAAAGGAAAGGCAGTAGGTTAAAAGAGATGACAATAGAGAGGAACAGAAAGAAAGAAAAACAATAGGAGGTAAAGAAAAAGTTAGAAATAAGCTAGATTATGCAATCATGCACAAGTCTACAAATTCTATTACTCTTGGATACAGAGCACAGACATGAATGGAAGTTTTAGAATGATGAATGCAAGAAAGTTGAGACTGAAATCCAAATATAAAACCTGGAGGCTATATTCACAAGCATGTCTACTTTCGCCTACGGTGCCCCATGAACTTTTCCAGGCAATTAGCCATTCAGCATCACCAGACTTATATGCAAAGTCATGGAATGTATCATAGCAAAACCCATTTATTCAATTACAGGCAACTTAACTGATCAAGACTCCAGACTGGTTTTGCGATGGGAAGGTGCTCTCTCCTGATGCTATTAAGCTTATTTAAAACAGTTGTAAAGGCTGTGGACAGTGACAGCTTCTTTGAAAGTTACAAAGACTGTGGAGAGCAGGCATTCAGTGCATACCAAGTATGTTGATCTGCTCAAGGTTTTTGACACTATCCACCATGTTGGTATTGTTAAAAAAATAGGCAAACTAATATAAACCCCTATGCTATTCACTGTGTATTATTTGCAGTCACCTAAAATGGCCTGCAATGGCAGTTAAACTAGTACTTACCTATAAATCTAGCTTCCCCAATCCTTGGTTTTAGGAGTTGATATAATGTTTAAGATGTTTACCTCAAAGGCACAAGATACATGGTTTGATTTTCACTGTTGAAGGGGAAATTGGTTAGGCTTAAAATGGCCCAAAAGGGCAGCTAGCATAGTATGTGCCTAAGACCTGGATTGAAAATTGGCTGTCTGACAGATACTGTTTCTGAAAGTTCCTTGTACTATCCCTCCATGTAAAATGGTAACTAGAGGGGTACCACAGGGGATTAATACTGAGCCTTCTCTTGTTTGACATGTATTTTGCAAACATTCAGCCCAATACCTCAGTAGTGTGGTTGCCCAAGTTTGCTGATAATTGTGAGTTGGACACTGTTATCTGTTCATCCACTAATAGTAAACAGCTCCAACAAGGGTGGGAAAACACAAATGCAAAAATGTGTAACACAACAGCATTCGTCAAAAAAAAATGAAACTAACACACAAACACAGGAACCAACGTCGGCAGAACAATACATGTGCACATGGACCAATAAATAGAAAGTTTTATACATTTGGAGTTTCTACTCGTATATTATGAACTGACAACTGCCTCTTTTTGTGATTAGAAGTTTTTGGGAATTGTGTATGTGGACTGTATTGTTCTGCTGACATTGGTTCCTGTGTTTGTGTGTTAGTTTTGTTTTATTTATTCGTTTATGCAGGAATACGGACCCTTGGGCGGTGGTTTTTGATTTTCTATTAATTTGTCAAAAAAGCTCCTCTCACCTCATATGTTATAAATAGTACTCCTCTTCAGACAGAAATGGCCATAACAGACCTGGGTATTTATATGTATATGTGTGTATATATATATATATATATATATATATATATATATATATATATATATATATATATGCATATGTTTCCACCATAGACAGGAAATTCTTCTATCTGGCCTATATAATTCCCAAGAGAAAATGTTCAAGATCCAAAGAATTCATCCTGTCACTGTACTCTTCTGTTAATTGACCCAACATTGAATATAGTGCCCCATTTGGTATGTGTAAATCAAGCATATTACTCAACTATAAAGGCGCTCCAGAAATACCTTACCAAGAGAGTTAATACCTTGACCAAGAGAGCTAAAGGCCGTAAATTCTTCAACTATGTAGACAGATTAGCACAACTCTCTTTATACTCGGTAGCCTGCAGGCTGCTATAAAGTGACCTGTGTCACAGTTTTTGAGACATGGAAAACTCAGTCCTGCTTGCAAAACCTGTGGGTCTACAAACATCTGCACTACATATCTAAATCTGCATCAGCTCATAAAAAATACTTGCTGAATAGATAGCATTCTAATCCAGTGTATTCACAGTCTATGAAATAAGTTAACACTACAGGTCAAACAAAGTACTACTTTGACTATCTTTAAGGCTAATTTTGATGACTGCATGGGCAGGCACACATTTTCATCAGAGTTATCATGTACACCCTCACTCAGTTTAGAAGGTGAGCACTGTTAAGTGACAGACATAGGATGCACAATTTTTTAAATGGGTCTGCTTAAAGGAGTATAATGGCTAGATGTCTTATGGTCCTACTGATCACTGGTTCCTAAGTGTATGGGAGTGCAACAGCTGCGGATGTCATGGACAGTATCTTGGCCCTTGTTTATCTGGTGGTGTATCTCCTCCATTCCATTTCCTGTATGCTAGTTAGCTTCTGCATCTTGTCTTTTTCCTTACTTTCCTAAAGAATTTGACAAAAAAAAATAAGACACAACTGTGGAAATTCAAGGTATTGTTGTTCAGCATATCTCCAAACAAGGAAAGAGCCAGTGAATAAGCCAATGCTTATTTCTTCTTGTTTCTTCTTTTTCTTTTCTGCATAATTACAAAAGCTAATGGATAGTGAGAATAAACATTTTAGATTAAAGCACAAAAATGAGCTAGAAAAAGAAAAGCAAGGATAATGCATTAATTTGAAGTACAACTGTGCATGGTTACAAGTGGTTGTAGCATGAAGAATACAGAAGCATGACAAGAAAATGGATGAGGACAGAGGAAGGAGGAGGGATAAGATAGTAGTGGTGTAAAATGAGCCAGCAGGCATTCCCATATACAAAGAAAACAAACCAGAGGTATAACAATGAAGCTCGACACAAACCAGTAAGACAATTCATAGATTATCAGTGAGGAGAGGAAGAGATAGGCCTAAAGAGTGAAAGTGGAGTACCCTTAAATAAAAATTTCCACTAAGAAGTTGAACCATGTGAAAGGGAGGAGAAGGCAAGTGTATGTTACAGCCTGGACACTGGGTGTGAGGGAAGAAATAAAGAATGTATCAAATTGCAGCAGTACGTAAGGGAGGAGAAAGGGAAGGAGATGGAGTGATAATAAAATAGGAGGAAGGCAAAGGGGAGGAGAAAAACACTCGATATGTGGATATAGACTGATGAGTGGATAGATGATCTGGAGGATGGACATGCTTCAACTATAAGGAGGAAAAAACATTTTAAATAAAACAACAAAAGAGAAAATGAGATGAGTTAATGATACAAAACACAACAGTCTAGGGGGTACCCCAGGAAAGAGACAATGGAAGGAACTATGAAGAGAAAAGAGGAACAGGAACATCAATAAATATAAAAGATGTAATGTATATTTAGTATGATATACAGATGTTTCAGGTCAAGATAGGAAATTGAGGAAGAACCAGATGTAAAAGGTCCCACAGCATGGGGGTGATTAGAGCATGAACTGGAGGAGTTCATGAGAAGTAGATGAGTAAAGTCAAAACCATGAGACAAGGTTCAAGGATAAAGATCAGAGGAATTCAAAGAGGAATGAATTCAGGAGAAAAGAAAGAAGTGATCATAAGGATAGAACCAACACCCACATGCAGCTGATTCAACTGGTAGTTACATAAATGAATGCTGAGCAGGAGGGAGGTATTGGGAGTGCATCTAGCTCATGGCGAAAGCAGATAAGGAGGTTATGGGAGTGAGGCAGAAGGGATGAGGAAGTTTAGAATTAACAATATAACATGGAAAGTAGAAGGAGTAACCAACTCTAGCAAAAGACCAGGAGCAGGGAGAAGGTAGGAGGGAGGAAGATCTCATATTATTGACAGGGCTAATCTTCTACCTAATGAGGTCTACACAGATGATAATTCAACCCATTGATTTAGACTTGCTGATTGCTGTTCTCCATTAAAAGAATCTCTGCAGATGTGATTTATATTTGTGTGGAACAGTAATGATAGCACTGTGTGTGGTCTTTTCTATTTTCATATTGAAGATTCGATCATGGAATTGGTATATAAATATTTAGTGGGACATGCTCCCCACATTAAATGAGTAGGGATAAAGCCCCCATAAAAATGCTTTTAAGTTTCATTACATGGGTGGTTCAAGCAAATTGTTTTGTCTAATTCAACATGCATCAACTTTTAACTTAATGGTTTATACAGGAATTTATTCAAAGAGAAAAAGTTAAAGATAAGATACAAAGAAGCTTAGGACTGAAAATTCAGCACGTCAGAATCAGATCATGAAATAAGAAAGGGAAAAGATGGATAGCAATCTTTTTTAGGAAAAAAACTAAATACAGAAACATACAGCAGTAATAAAAGTTGAGGAAGGCAAATGGTTCATCTATATAAGCAAAGGAGTTAGCAAAGATAAAATATTAATACACCAAAAAGGAAAGCAGCTTTTTCAAAGAAAATCCCCCTAGAAATGGGACAAAAACAAGGAAAGATTAAAGGAGGTAACGGGTTCTGAAACTTAATGGTAGAACAAATATGAACAGGATCTCTGGGCAAAAGGAAACAAGTAGGATAAACAGACAAGAAGAGAAAGAAGAAATGGCTAGAGATGGAAGAATGCAAAGCGGAAGACAAATGCATCTTTTCTAGGAAGGAAGCAGAGGAGGCAAGAAGAATAGATCAATTGCTAGTCAGATGTAATAAACTGAAATTAGTGCTGGATGTAACAGAGTGAGATAATGCACCCTTCAGGATATTAATGAGGTAATATACCAGTTAGGATGGTAATGAGGTAATGCACCCGTTAGGATGGTAATGAGGTGATGCACCAGTTAGGATGGTAATGAGGTGATGCACCAGTTAGGATGGTAATGAGGTGATGCACCAGTTAGGATGGTAATGAGGTGATGCACCAGTTAGGATGGTAATGAGGTGATACACCAGTTAGGATGGTAATGAGGTGATGAACCAGTTAGGATGGTAATGAGGTGATGCACCAGTTAGGATGGTAATGAGGTGACGCACCAGTTAGGATGGTAATGAGGTGATGAACCAGTTAGGATGGTAATGAGGTGATGCACCAGTTAGGATGGTAATGAGGTGATGAACCAGTTAGGATGGTAATGAGGTGATGCACCAGTTAGGATGGTAATGAGGTGACGCACCAGTTAGGATGGTAATGAGGTGACGCACCAGTTAGGATGGTAATGAGGTGACGCACCAGTTAGGATGGTAATGAGGTGATGCACCAGTTAGGATGGTAATGAGGTGACGCACCAGTTAGGATGGTAATGAGGTGACGCACCAGTTAGGATGGTAATGAGGTGATGCACCAGTTAGGATGGTAATGAGGTGACGCACCAGTTAGGATGGTAATGAGGTGACGCACCAGTTAGGATGGTAATGAGGTGATGCACCAGTTAGGATGGTAATGAGGTGATACACCAGTTAGGATGGTAATGAGGTGATGCACCAGTTAGGATGGTAATGAGGTGATACACCAGTTAGGATGGTAATGAGGTGATACACCAGTTAGGATGGTAATGAGGTGATGCACCAGTTAGGATGGTAATGAGGTGATGCACCAGTTAGGATGGTAATGAGGTGACGCACCAGTTAGGATGGTAATGAGGTGACGCACCAGTTAGGATGGTAATGAGGTGATGCACCAGTTAGGATGGTAATGAGGTGATGCACCAGTTAGGATGGTAATGAGGTGATGCACCAGTTAGGATGGTAATGAGGTGATGCACCAGTTAGGATGGTAATGAGGTGATGCACCAGTTAGGATGGTAATGAGGTGATGAACCAGTTAGGATGGTAATGAGGTGATGCACCAGTTAGGATGGTAATGAGGTGATACACCAGTTAGGATGGTAATGAGGTGATGCACCAGTTAGGATGGTAATGAGGTGATGCACCAGTTAGGATGGTAATGAGGTGACGCACCCGTTAGGATGGTAATGAGGTGACGCACCAGTTAGGATGGTAATGAGGTGATGCACCAGTTAGGATGGTAATGAGGTGATGCACCAGTTAGGATGGTAATGAGGTGATGCACCAGTTAGGATGGTAATGAGGTGATGCACCAGTTAGGATGGTAATGAGGTGATACACCAGTTAGGATGGTAATGAGGTGATGCACCAGTTAGGATGGTAATGAGGTGATACACCAGTTAGGATGGTAATGAGGTGATGCACCAGTTAGGATGGTAATGAGGTGATGAACCAGTTAGGATGGTAATGAGGTGATGCACCAGTTAGGATGGTAATGAGGTGATGCACCAGTTAGGATGGTAATGAGGTGATGCACCAGTTAGGATGGTAATGAGGTGATACACCAGTTAGGATGGTAATGAGGTGATGCACCAGTTAGGATGGTAATGAGGTGATGCACCAGTTAGGATGGTAATGAGGTGATGCACCAGTTAGGATGGTAATGAGGTGATACACCAGTTAGGATGGTAATGAGGTGATGCACCAGTTAGGATGGTAATGAGGTGATGCACCAGTTAGGATGGTAATGAGGTGATGCACCAGTTAGGATGGTAATGAGGTGACGCACCAGTTAGGATGGTAATGAGGTGATACACCAGTTAGGATGGTAATGAGGTGATGCACCCGTTAGGATGGTAATGAGGTGATGCACCAGTTAGGATGGTAATGAGGTGACGCACCAGTTAGGATGGTAATGAGGTGACGCACCAGTTAGGATGGTAATGAGGTGATGCACCAATTCGGATGGTAATGAGGTGATGCACCAGTTAGGATGGTAATGAGGTGATACACCAGTTAGGATGGTAATGAGGTGATGCACCCGTTAGGATGGTAATGAGGTGATGCACCAGTTAGGATGGTAATGAGGTGACGCACCAGTTAGGATGGTAATGAGGTGATACACCAGTTAGGATGGTAATGAGGTGATGCACCCGTTAGGATGGTAATGAGGTGATGCACCAGTTAGGATGGTAATGAGGTGATGCACCAATTCGGATGGTAATGAGGTGATGCACCAGTTAGGATGGTAATGAGGTGATGCACCAGTTAGGATGGTAATGAGGTGATACACCAGTTAGGATGGTAATGAGGTGATACACCAGTTAGGATGGTAATGAGGTGATGCACCCGTTAGGATGGTAATGAGGTGACGCACCAGTTAGGATGGTAATGAAGTGATGCACCAGTTAGGATGGTAATGAGGTGATGCACCAGTTAGGATGGTAATGAGGTGATGCACCAGTTAGGATGGTAATGAGGTGATGCACCCGTTAGGATGGTAATGAGGTGATGCACCAGTTAGGATGGTAATGAGGTGATGCACCAGTTAGGATGGTAATGAGGTGATGTACCAGTTAGGATGGTAATGAGGTGACGCACCAGTTACGATGGTAATGAGGTGATGCACCAGTTAGGATGGTAATGAGGTGATGCACCAGTTACGATGGTAATGAGGTGATGCACCAGTTACGATGGTAATGAGGTGATGCACCAGTTAGGATGGTAATGAGGTGATGCACCAGTTAGGATGGTAATGAGGTGATGCACCAGTTAGGATGGTAATGAGGTGACGCACCAGTTAGGATGGTAATGAGGTGATGCACCAGTTAGGATGGTAATGAGGTGATGCACCAGTTAGGATGGTAATGAGGTGATGCACCAGTTAGGATGGTAATGAGGTGACGCACCAGTTAGGATGGTAATGAGGTGGCGCACCAGTTAGGATGGATGGTAATGAGGTGATGCACCAGTTAGGATGGTAATGAGGTGATGCACCAGTTAGGATGGTAATGAGGTGATGCACCAGTTAGGATGGTAATGAGGTGATGCACCAGTTAGGATGGTAATGAGGTGACGCACCAGTTAGGATGGTAATGGTGGCGCACCAGTTAGGATGGTAATGAGGTGACGCACCAGTTAGGATGGTAATGAGGTGACGCACCAGTTAGGATGGTAATGAGGTGACGTACCAGTTAGGATGGTAATGAGGTGATACACCAGTTAGGATGGTAATGAGGTGACGCACCAGTTAGGATGGTAATGAGGTGACGCACCAGTTAGGATGGTAATGAGGTGATGCACCAGTTAGGATGGAAATGAGGTGATGCACCAGTTAGGATGGTAATGAGGTGATGCACCAGTTAGGATGGTAATGAGGTGATGCACCCGTTAGGATGGTAATGAGGTGATGCACCAGTTAGGATGGTAATGAGGTGATGCACCAGTTAGGATGGTAATGAGGTGATACACCAGTTACGATGGTAATGAGGTAATGCACCATTAAGTTGGTAGTGAGGCAATGGAGCATTTAGGATGGTAATTAGTGAGGCAGAGTCTTGGGGGGGGCAGTCAGTAGTGGTGACTTAAGAAAACAATCTTCTGATTCTCTGGTCTCCACTTATATTCAGATTTTGGAGGGCAATGAGAGGTGAGGTTAGAGATAAGAATATAATAGTGGGGTGTGTTCAGAGCTACAGTAACAGGATGGGTTATGCAGGAACAGGAGACAGCATAAAAGTATCAGAGAAAAAGCTAAGGAGGGTGCAGGGAAGCACTGATGGGGGGAGAAAAGAAGAAAGAAGTGGACTGAGCTGCTGAGAGCAACAAGCATACAAGTAGAAATGGTAAAATAGAAGGGTTTATGTTGTGGGCAAAGGGAAAACAGGGAGAGTACTAACATGAAATGTAATAGAATAAAGGGAGACTGAGAAGATTAGAAAGCTAGTGGAAGGCAATGGGTGAGTACATGAAACAGCAAAATAAACAAAATAATAAATGGCAAGAAAGTCCAGAGAACTATACAGCTTCTCTTTATTAGTAGGGAAAGGGGTGTAAGAATGTAAAGGGGAATCATACAGAAACACAACAGAGTAGAAAAAAACAGAAAAATAATAGGGGAAGAAGTAGAAATGGCTCTAAGAGGGCTCAAAAAGGAAGGAATAAAAAACATAACTAACAATCACTGAAAAGGAAGAATGGAAGTCAGCTGGCCAAATGGCAAAACAATAAATATGAATACAATAAAAAGGATGAGGAGTGATTTGACACTAACACATGTATTATTTAAAAAACTAAGTGAACTGAGACTAACACGTGGATGATTTAAAACACTAAGGACATAGAAAGAAGTAGGAGGCTGATAAAACTGCTCACAAGCATAAATTAACCCCAACAGATCCTATTCCTTTCCTTTTGCCTTAATCTTGCTATAACTTTCCTTCCATACCTCTTATTTTTCCTATACACATTCTTTGCCATTTAATATATCTTTCTCAAAATAACACACAAAGCCCAACATCTTGATCACAAATGCTAAGTTCATGTAGAAGTTGAAACAACTAGACTAGACAATTAGTATTTACAAGAACCATATTAGCCTAGACTTGCTACCTTAATAAGTATTTTGTAAATATATTAGACTAATAACAACAGGTAAGCACTGCCTTATCCAGAGCTTTATACAGCTACCTTAACGAATAGTAAACTCTGTCGTATTGAGTGATTTATATATATTGGTTTTATGTGAATATTTCATCATTCACTGGGTAAATACATACCATATTTTGTAAATACTGCATTTTCTCCTACTGTATATGAGAACGGTTAGTTAGTATTATAGCAATAACCCACGCCTGGGTGTGGGTAATGTTAAATTCACCCACGGTTGGCGTGGTTTGGTCCCGAGGGCGAAGCATTACCCACACCCAGAAGTGGGTTATTGCTATTATACCATGACATTATTTAAGAAAAGAAACTATTACTTTTCTTAAATAATGGCATAGTATAATGCCTGTTTACTGCCCTTCCGCAGATGTCTGGAGATGTCCGTTGCTTATTTTAAAACTGTCTCGCTATGTTAAACTCATTTAACATAGCGAAACACTAAAAAAAAAGCAACGGAGATCTTGCTTTCTCCGTTGCTTTTTTTTTAAAACACTGTCTCACTATGTTAAATGGGTTTAACATAGTGAGACAGCTTTAAAATAAGCAACGGAGATCTCCGTTGCTTATTTTAAAGCTGTTTTGCTATGTTAAACCCATTTAACATAGCAAGACAGTGTTTTAAAAAAACGAGTTATACTAATGAAAAAAGTCCGGGCAACCGGACCTTTTTCCATTAGTATAACTCGATTTACAACGGGCACGCTGGCCAATCAGCGTGCACGTTTTGGGGGGGTCATGGTATAATTGGAGTTATTTCCCCATACCTTTGCTGATGACCTTTGGCTCAATCAGACTATCCTAGCAAATAAATGGAAACAAACAAACAAATAAGTTAAGTAAGTAAATAAATGAATAAATAAATAAATAAATAAATAAACTCAGTAGGTGATGATGGACTAGCCAAGAAAACTGTTTTATGCCAGTCTTGTGAATGGCTGTGCTTAGATGTGATCTGTTAATATTTTATGGTACTTTTGGGGGTTAGTTGTCAATGTATATAATATGTGAACTTTTCCAATAAAATTTTATAAATAAAAAATGCCACATAGGTGTCAAACTATTTTGCAGGTACTTATCTTTAGAAAATTTAATACCACAGTTCTTTGCAGGAATAGACAGCAGACAGGCTAGGTTTACAACCCCAAACTACATTCAGCTGAAATGATGCAGTGTGGCCAGCTGAAGATGGGTCCATGGTACTAGGGGAAATACCTTGTCATATCAAATGATTACAGTTGCAGTGTAGGTGAGAATGCACCACATGTCCCTTACCATGTAGTACCAATGAAATCATGTAGTCAGTGCCTTTTCCCCATTCCACACTTACCTCTGTAACAGTAAGATTGAAAACTGAATAAATGGGCTTCACTTCACTGGTATAAATTGGAAATATGATGGCAGTTCTAAAGGATTTCATACATTTAAGCCAGTGCCAACTAAAAACAGTCATATACAAAATTCATGATTTTGCTGGAATAACCAATGATATTACTCATAGAATGAAGATAAAGACTATTGCAGTGACATAGCCAGGTCTTTGTAGAAAAGGTGGTTATCAGAGGAATACTAATGAAACAGCTGGGAAAGACGTACGTAGCCAGGTCTTTGTAAAAAAGGTGGTTATCAGAGGAATACTAATGAAACAGCTGGGAAAGACGTACGTAGCCAGGTCTTTGTAGAAAAGGCAGTTATCAGAGGAATACTAATGAAACAACTGGGAAAGACGTACGTAGCCAGGTCTTTGTAAAAAAGGTGGTTATCAGAGGAATACTAATGAAACAACTGGGAAAGACGTACGTAGCCAGGTCTTCGTAAAAGAGGTGGTTATCAGAGGAATACTAATGAAACAACTGGGAAAGACGTACGTAGCCAGGTCTTTGTTAAAAAAGGTGGTTATCAGAGGAATACTAATGAAACAACTGGGAAAGACGTGCAGCACCAGTCCAGAATTAACTCAAGATAATTTACTTGTCAGTAGCTGAAGTTTTAACACTTCAGAAGAATAGGAAGAATACAGGACCACCTAAACTCCAAAATAAAGCCCCAGGAAAGATTTAGGTGATATGAATAAACAGAGGCTATAGGCCTTAGTGTCAGGAGGTCCAAAACCAGAGGCGTAGAAGTCAGTGACTCTACTACAGGCTGAGTCAGTGAAGTCTAGAATCGCTGCTTCTCTTTAGTAGAAGGAATGTACAAATGCTGTGGAATAGAAAACAGTGAGGCATACTTATAATATGCTTTTAAACAGGTTTTAAACAGGTATATACATGGAATGGTGAATTTCTACACTTTATTCTGTTTTTTCAACTACTATTTGGATCGCTTATTTGTGTGTTTCTAAAAAAGAAGATTCGATTTGAACTAGCTTGTACTTCCCTAAGTTTCATTAGTGGATTTATACTTTGGAAAGTTTTTTAAGAAAGTATTTCTACCACCTGTTATAGGTGGGGTATTCACAGTATGTTTTTTATTAGGTGCCTGAACTCTAAGGAACTCTAGGGAATCTTAAATCCTCAACACAAAGAAGTTTCCTCATTATTTGTTGAGGCATACTTATACAAGCTATGGCTCTAACAAAAGTAGGAACAGGGGTACATGTTATCATATATCCTCATTAATCAACACAGTAGCAAGATGTTCATCAAAAATGTGAGGTTCCTTTGTGCTGAACAAGCTGCTAGGCAGTCCCATTGTTCACAATCAGTGCAAAACTAAATTAAGCTAGGTTAAGGTTTATAGGTAAATATTAGGCTAGCTTTCTTTGTGGGTTGTTTTAGGCCTAGTTGATTTCCCTTGGTAAGAATCAAACCCTGTATCTCTTGCCTGTGATAAACATCTTAATTATTATGCTGACTCATAATTCTTCCATTGAAATTCTTTGATTGAGAATTGAACATAGGCTGTGGTGGTGGGAATGCTAAATCCTAACCACTAAACCATTAGGAGGAAGCAATCTAGAAATATTCAATATATTTGGGCACATGAAAAAATGCTGTATTTCTGTATATGGGAAACAATATAAGCCTCAGTTTAGTAATTATATTGTTGTGGTTGCAAACCGATAAATTGGTTCAGATGTTTAGAATGCTGAAGTTATTTGAGATGTGCAGAGGATGGTAAGAGGAATTAATAATTAAACTGTTAGTTATGATGAAGAGGATAATGATGATGGCTAGTATTCCTTTCCTCAAATCAAAATTCATTTGCACTTAATTTCTACTTTTCAGTTTATGGACTACAGTCCTTACTATCCCACTTAACAAAAGTGCCTTCCAGGCCTGCAACATTTCAGATCTACTGTAAGCACATGTGTTTGTGATATTGTCAAAAATCAAGGAAAAGCAAAACTGTTTTCCCAGAAGCAATGATTAACTATATGAAATTCTGCATTGAGAAGCCATAAACATACAAGGTATGCACGGCTAGAATAAATTGCCTTATCAAGGTCATAGCTGACCTGCTTCCAAGTTCAACTGTCTCAAACCTAGACTTCAAGGACCCAACAGAAAAGGCTGTACCAAAATGCCAATATGAATATTTTCCTGAGTAATTCCATCCAAACCTGGACTTGCTGAACTTTTCCTGTTGCTCTGAAGCATTCAGTAAGGAAACAGTTCACATCACTGCCAATACAAAGAAGAAGAAGGTCAGACTAAAGCCATCCCTGACTGTTCTATCATAGGGCCTTGCTCCCTGAGCTCTTTCTCTGGATCATTATCCTCTGCTTCACCCTGTACCAGTAAGAGTAAATGCTGTGGAAGCAAGAGTAGCAAAGAATCTACCACAGATTTCAAGAAACAAACTCTGCACATTTGTTTTTTTGTTTTGTTTTTTGCCCCATTTGTGTGCCCCCCACTCCTGATGGCAGTCAGCTGTCTGACTGCATCATTTTACCTTATGTTCTCTGGTACTATTCCCCAGGGCTGGAAATGAGGACATAAGAGCAGAAGCCAAAGTAGCTCCAATTGCAGAAAAGATCAAACAGAACAGATTATGGTGGTTTCGGCACATGTGTAGAGAAGCAGAAGACAATCTCGTGAGGAAGATTTGGGACAGACAAGAAGAAGTTAAGAGGAAGTGAGGATGTCCAGCAAAGTGGTGGATGGATTGTGTGAAAGAAGATCTGCTACAGTCAGGCATGAGTGTTGAAGAAGGCAGCAGTGTGGCACTGAATCGAGAGAACTGGCAACAGTTGACATGATACCCTGACCCCATGTAGAAAAAAATGGGAAAAAGGTGGCTGATGATGATGAGAGAACAATTAAGATTTATTTTGTCAAACCCAAACCATGTCTTACCAGTGACAGATATGTATTTCCCTATTCCCACCTCTTTTTCAATTGCTACATGGCATTTTTGAACCCATCTACTGACATTTTGTCCTCTACCTGTATGTGTCATCCTCTTTGTGAAATATCAATTTTAATTGTCTTAAATTATTTCTGAGTCATCCATTTTCCATTGACATCTATGCTTCATGTTTCTCCATCTGGCTATCATCTTTAAATGTTTACCTACCACTCACTGTGTGCGATTGTAGCCCTGTGACAGTTTAGTATATTAAAATATCCAGTGTCTTCTCTTCTGTGTTATCACTTCCAGTCTATATCTGCTAATCTAAACTCCCCATCCCTCTCATCATTTTGGCAAGTCTGCATCGTGTGTTTATTTATTTATTTATTTTTATTTTTCCTTTGTTGATCATGTTAGTCCCACTTGGCTAGTGACTTCTTTTTAAGGGACACCCAAGGTAATATTCATACTACTAGGAAAAATTTAGTCAGGGCTTTGGGGGATTTTCCCTACTCTTTATGACAGGCACCATGGCATTTTTTATATCCACTTGAGCTACTACCAAATCAAGCAGATGTGACATTGGTTTAACGTCTCTTCTGAAGGGTGACATACTCAGGAATGTAGCACCACTTTGTGTAGAACCCACAACCTACTGTACCAAAGGCAAGTGTAGTACCTCTTGTGCCACTGATACTACTTAAATATTTAATCTCCTGTTCTTTCTATGGTAACTAGAGCTGGGAGAGCTGGGCACAGTATTACAGCTGAAGGTTCAGTAGTACACTGTAAAATGGGTTAATGACCTCAGCATCTCTCATGTTCTCTGTTGTAACTACACAATGTAGTATTTCTGTTGGCCTCCACCACTGCCCCTTGTACTGCACCACTGCCCCCTTGTACTGCACCACTGCCCCTTTGTACTGCAAGTTACGACTGATCTGCTATGCTCTCAAGCTAGGCATATTTCCTTCTGTATGCCACATATCAAAGCACTTAACTTGCACTTCTCTCTCTGTCAGCAGCCATATTCTCCACAAACTACCACATCATGTTGGAGATCAATGTGGTAGAAAATCCCAATATAAAATGAACTCCTATGAAACTAGATGGTTCAGATTTCTATTTGGTGGACTGAGATAAAACTCGGCGCTAGATTTTGACATTGATAATGCAGCAAAAGAAAGAAATCTATGAATATATTAACCCCAAGCAGCATCAGATACTGTCTAATTACTATTGGATGGGGCTGCACAAGTTATTAGCTTTGATAGTCCTGAGCTTTGCCATGTTGTACATATTATTACATTAGTTTAAATCCTTCAGGTATGCCTTCAGATGGTGTTTCATGGTACTGTTGCCAACAGTGCTGCTAGCATGGCTACCATAGTGCAAGTGCCAAATACCCCAAGGTTAATGACAAGACTCTATGAGTGTATATTTTGTATCTACATACAGAACACAAGTCAGTAGCAGAATAATAGCACCCTCACCTGTAGTGCTGGTAAACCAGAAAGTTGTGGGTTCTAGTCCCACTCCAGGTGATTGGACTGATAACACTGTAGTGCTGCTTTAGGGGTGCTGTATTCCTGAGTGTCTCATCCTTTGGCTGAGATGTTAAGCTAATGTCTCATCTGCTTGTACTAGTGGTAGCTCAGGTGACTGTAAAAGATCCCACAGCACCTGTCAAAAAAGTAGGGGAAGCTCCTCAATGCCCTGGCCACATTTCCCCTAGTAGTATAAATACCACCTTGTGTCTCCCCCCTGAAAAGAGGTGGCCAGCCTAGTGGGACTAATGCAGTCAACAAAGGATAAATCAATAATTTATTTAGCCATTCTCCACTTCAGTCCATAAATGTTACTGCATAATAATTTTTCAGAGAACACACTTTAATGACATGGGATATTACCCTGATATTTTAATTCAGAAAGTTCCAGCAGGTAGAGCAAAGCATACCTATCAACTATCCAGAATTTGTCACAATGTCCAGATTTTTACCTTAGAGTTTTGGTCTGCTCATCATGCATTTTGTGGATTCCTGACAAATCATTGAGGACTGAAGTCACTAAATAATGACGGACGTTTGAGTTTCAGACTTGAGATCCTTCAGAAAATGCATGTCAATGCAAAACCTTTTATTCTAGCAACTTTCTAAGTTTATGAGGGCAATATTTCAAAATTTTTCCCTGGTTTTGGCTTTTGCCCCCCAAATGTCTATGGAAAGTTATGGTGTCATAAGAGCTCTTTGACACTGACTTTTCTGCTGCTTTTGGTACTACTGCTTGTACTGCCATCACCGCAACTTTATATTCTTGACAAAGTCAGGTCTAAAGTGACACAACATTGTGACAAACCGCTGTGGAAAATGTTGCAGGTGTTGTCTAGAAAGGTAAATACAAGCACAAACGTGAGCTTACATGGACATACTACAGCTCACTGCAAGCTTACATGGACACACTATAGCTCATTGCAAGCTTACGTGGACACACTACAGCTCACTGCAAGCTTGCGTGGACACACTACAGCTCACTGCAAGCTTACGTGGACACACTACAGCTCACTGCAAGCTTACATGGATACACTACAGCTCACTGCGAACTTACATGGGCACACTACAGCTCACTGCGAGCGTACATGGACACACTGCTGATTTCTTTTTTATTTTGAACGCAGTACAACACACTTCATAAACATGAATACACATGAGACTGCAGTTACCAGCTTCCATACTGTATCATGTATAACTATAGTAAGATTGGCGATAAAGATGAAGAGGATGATGATGATCATGATAAAGATGAGCTCTGATGCTACTAGCTGCTAGGCTTTCCAGGCAACTCTTAATTCAAAATATATCTACTCATAACCACACCTGTTTCACAACAGTGCTAAACCAACTAGTTAGTACACTACTCCAAGATTATATTCACACCCAGTAGACTATGCGCTGCTCTCAGAGCCAGATAATTTTGCGCAGTCGTGCATTGTGCTCAAGTCCCAGTATCACACAAAACCCTGTCAGAAGTATGCCTTCCTATTCCTTCATATATACTGTAAATGCTGAGAAACAACTTTTAATGACAGCTACATCAAAACAAACTTATTACTATTTAAAACAAATGTGAAGCTGCCCGGCTGTGTACCTATTGGCCAGTTCATGGTCACTGTTGATGTGACACCCCAACCCCATATACAGAAATGGAAAAAGGGGATTAATGCTGAAGAAACAATGCTGATGCTTATGATGTTTGGTGTGCTCTTATTCAACTGGCTCTTTATCACTCTCAGGTTTTTCTTCTGTAAATACATTCTAACTGAAATTTCTCCTACATGACCTAGGATATGGAAAGCCTTACCCCCCACCTTTGTTAAGCAAATGTTATAAGAGGAAGGTGGAAAGTATAACACAGCTTAGTGCATAATTAATCCATCCTGAAATCCAAAAGCTTGGGCAGTGCACGGAATCAAATGTTTCTGGAAGGTCATGTCCTTGCAAATGTAACCAAATGGTTCATCATTGCTGAGTTAAGGGAACAAACTGAATAACTGAATAATAATTGATTATACAAACAAACAGAAATATAACACATAGCAGCATTATTTGTAGTAAATGATAGTTCCTGCCCTGTCATGATATAAGTACTTATTTTAAATACAATCATCACAAGATACAATAATTGCAGTCAGTGTGTTTTATCATATAGTCCGGATTATGAAAGGTAGGTGAGATACTTCATGGCAGAGCCATTAATAATGCAAACAGCTGATAAATTCACTCAGCCTCTGGAATTTGTACATGTTATTCAATACCTCTTTCATGACAGAAATGTTGCTCTTATATGGTTGTCATTCATAATTACAAAATAATTCTGTTTACTACAATAGTCCATATTTAAGGAATCACATGTTAATGACTGAAAGTCAGTGCATTGATCACTAATGTCTGTCAGTTTAGACTGGAGCAGTTATATAGGATGCAGTACTAAGAAAAAAATGTAAGCAAACTGAAACTCATAGCTAGTACATTCTTTGCAAAAAAAGTGTTGTAAGCTCCCTGAAAGACCTAAATCCTTTAATTGGTTGATTCTGCACTGATAGCTGCCATTATGCAAGAAGGAATTCTGGGTATTACAAGGAAGATTATGAACCTCAAACACTTCCCATGCATGTGCCTGTATGTATGTGCATGTGTCTCTGTCTGTGCTTGTTGATGGGGCTACTATGGCATGACCAACAACATTAAGAAAAGCTGGTTCTCATCTTCCTGTAATTAATCCAGAAATGGCAAAGAAGTGCAGTTTTCAGTCTTAGGTTCATAGGTTCATAGGTTCATAGGTAAGTACTAGGCTATCTGCCCATGGGCATTTATAAGCCTAACCACAGAGTGATGGCTTTCGCCTCCCCATTAGATTAGTAACCTGGGCCTCTGTCAACAGGACTCCTGAAGTGATCCCAGGGTAGAACTTACGATTACCCATCCACTCATCAAGATTTCTCTTGAAGAGGGTCAGAGAGGAGCTCTGTCGAATATGGATTGAGATTCTATTCCAGAGTGAGGGAAGTCGCTGGGACAGGAATCTATCCCTCCAGCATGCCCTGTTTATTGTTGTACATAGGTTCAAGTCACTAGAACGAGTGGTTCTGAGGGATCTCGTTTTTTTGAGGTGAAGCATGTCCATTAGTTCAGGGTTTGACATGGCCCTATAGGTCAGGCATAGGTCACCTCTGAGCAGGCAGTGGCGACTGAGAAGAGCTGGAGCTTTTTTAGTCGTGCTTCATAGGGTAATTGTTTAAGGCCCTTAATCCTCTTAGTGAGGTACTTCTGTGGTCTTTCTAGTTGTTGCAGGTGTCTAGTGAGGTACATCCCAAATGGGGCATTGTACTCTATTATGGGCCTAATGAGTGAGGTGTAAAGGGGCACAATCACCTCCTTGGATCTGGATGAGAAACCCTTTGTGATCAGGTGTGCCACACAGAAGGATTTCCTGACCGTTTTGGCTATGTGGTTATCAAAGGAGAGCATGCTCTACTTGGGTACCCAGGTCCCTAATTACTTCTTCTGTACTTAGTGGATTTCCATCTATGTGGTAGCTTGTAGGTACTTTGTTTTTCCCAAATGGGATTACTATGCATTTTTTGGCATTTAGCTTGAGGCCGTGACTTTGACACCAGGTGTTTGTCTCTGTGAGACCCTTTTGCAGGATGTCTGTGTCAGCTGGAGAGTCAATTATTGCACCCAATTTACAGTCATCTGTGAACTTGGTTAGCCACAGTCCCTCTGCCTTTGCCTGTACTTCGGAGAAATATATACCGAACAGGAGGGGTCCCAGGACTGAGCCCTGTGGGACACCACTTGTGACTGGTTTAGAGTCAGACATGGCACCTGCCACTCTTACCGGGTGGGTTCTGTCTGAGAGCCAATTGGCAACCCATCTCGTGACATGGGGGTTGATATTTAAGCTGGTGAGTTTGTCTATGATTCCTGAGTGTGGGATGGTGTCAGATGCCTTAGCGAGGTCCAGATGTGCTGTGTGGACCACCTTCCCTTCATCTATGGCCTTGGTGACTGTTTCGAAGAAGTCGACCAAGTTCAGGAGGCAAGATCTGCCCAATGTTGTGTGTGTTGTTTTGGTAAATAAAATTATTAGTTTATAAGCACTAGCAACTATATATCTGACACTTTACTGACATAGTATATCCAGTAGATGATGAAGGAACTTTGCAGGGAACCATTTTTGCATTTTTAAGCTAAAGAGGAGACACCAAGCTTGCACTGCATTATACCTCAAGGTGGCATTTGTCATCATTCAGATCCATGACTAGAGGAATAATTCAGTGGCAAAAGTCACTGAGTACAGATCACATCACTGAAAATGAAAAACATCTACATTTGCAGTTATGTACCCAAGGGTACATTATATGTCTGGAGGTAATTAAAACCCTGGGAGTAGCAGAAAGGATCACTAAGCTATATTTCATATCACACTGTCCACAGGAGTTACTTATCTGAAGTTATTTCATACCTCCTGTAAATACTCTATTGACAAGATATAGATGGGTTTACATATTAGTTTTTGGTGAATTTATGAATTATTCTAAGCTGCTCATAATGGGTCTATATTAGAACATCGAAGTATTATTACTTTGAATGTTCTAATATCGACCCCTTTGCATCGAATGCTGAAAATAGCAAAGCTGCAGAATATCGAATGCTTTCCTAGGGAAAGTATTCGGTGGCCCGTTTCTGCAGCTTCGCTATTTCCTCGACTGTGGAGCGAAGGTTATGCACTGGGTTAAGGTAAGTGTGCGAATGAAGGTGAGTGTGCGATAGGGACCTTAGGGTTAGAGAGCAGGAAAGGTGAGTGTGTGATAGGGACTTTAGGGTTAGGGAGCGGGTAAGGTGAGTGTGCAATAGGGACTTTAGGGTTAGGGAGCGGGTAAGGTGAGTGTGCGTTAGGGACTTTAGGGTTAGGGAGCAGGTGAGTGTGCGGTAGTTATGGACCTTAAGGTTAGGGTTGGGTTAAGGTAAGTGGATAGCTAGAAGTGTATGTATGGTTTACTGTAGGGTTTTGTGAAATGTATGTGTGTGGATTATGTATTTTGGTGTGCTTGTGTTGTGTGTATGTTTGTTGGAATAGTGAATTTTTTCCCTGGGAAAAAAATTCGCTGTTCTGAGTGTTCAATATTATGGTGTTTCAAGTGAAATGGTTCAATATAGGTCACTCCAGAACAAGTACAAGTATGACGCTGTCATTGTACATGTTGGTGTGAATGACCTAAGATGTACCTCCCTGGACTACATGAAAAGAGACATTGAGGAGCTCTCTGATCATGTAGCCCAAGCTGGTATGACCCTGACCTTGAGTAGCATACTACCTTCACCTAGAATGATACCACAATACAAAGACAAAATGATCAATTTCAACAATTGGCTAAGCTTCTGGTGTCATTCTAAGGGGATCCAGTGTCTGTCTGCCTGGGATGACATGATAGACAAGCCTCGCTGTTTCACCAGAGATGGTTTGCACCTGTCATCCCTAGGCTTTCGAATACTGGCCAAGGCTCTTGCCGTCCCCATAGTGCCTTTTTAGGCAAGGCTCAAAGGACAAACCAACCACCATAACCAGCACAGGTAACCAAAAACTAAGGGTAATGCTACTCAATGCCAGAAGTCTCAACCTCAAAATGCATGCACTTGAGGCACTCCTCAGTATGGAGAAAATCGATGTTTGTGCAGTGACGGAAACCTGGTTCAAGGCTCCAGAGAGCACCCCAGCACTTCCAGGTTACAATTCATATCATACCTTCCATCCTCAGTTACCGGATCACAGTACAAATGGCGGAGGTGTATCCATATTCATCAAGGATACTCAAATCTCCAGGTTAGTGGCACAGCATGATGTCCCAGAGATCATCCATGTGAAACTGTCAGCAGGCAAAACCACATTTCAAGTCATAGCCTGTTATAGATCGCCCACCATATCCCAAGATGCTCACTCAGCATTCCTTGAGGCATTGGAAAATATAAAGGTCCTACCCAACACCATAATTTTGGGTGATTTCAACTACCCTGGTATAGACTGGTCGAACTACCAAAGTTCTAACTCCTATGCCCAGCGGTTCATAGAATTTATAAATTCAAATGCCCTTGAACAACTGGTATGTTCTCCCACTAGAGGGGACAACATATTGGATTTAGTCACCACAAATATGGATGCCCATTGTACCACACCCGTTATCACTCCCTCTCTGGTCAGATCAGACCACAAACTGATAACCCTGGACATCCTCACCCCTCCACCTCCCCCAGTCAAAGAAAATATCGTAAAAAACCTTTCCAAAGCAAACTTCAAACTACTTGCATCAGAAGTGGAAAGCTTCACTATTCCCTTGCAGAAGGATAATGATATCCAGGATACGGAATCATACACCAAGGCACTTTATACACATCTTCAGGAATGCATGGACTGTGCTATCCCAAATAAAACCAAGACTCCTTCCTCAAGCAAGAAGAAACCAGTCTGGTGGACCCCAGCCATAAGCAAACTATACAATAAAAGGAAGAGACTTATACAAAAAAAGGCCAAATCTCAAGTAGAAAAATCATCCCTGATCAGCATTAGTAAGAAATTGAGGGCCCTCAAGTCACCTAAAGCCAATTTTGAAAAGAAAGTTGCCAAGGATGCCAAGGATAAACATAAGACCTTCTATGGCTACGTCAAAAACCTAAATGGCAATGCTCAGGTCTGTTCTGAGCTAGTACAAAATGGAACAAAATACACTGACCCCACTGACATTGCCAACATCTTGGCTGATAGGTTCAGTGCAAATTTCTCCCCCCCCTCACCACCTACAGGTCCTATTACTATTCCAGAGGATTGTGTAACTCCAGTTATTACTGATACATTGGTTAATAAGGCTCTATCTAAAGCTAAAAACACTGCCTCCATGGGACCAGATGGTGTCCTAAGCTGTGTCATACGCGAGCTCCAAAATGAATTAATCCTGCATCTGAATATCGTGTTCAGTTTCAGCCTCTCGACAGGGTTTGTGCCCATAGAATGGCACACAGCAACGGTGGTTCCACTGCACAAGGGTGGGCCCACAACAGACCCTGGGAACTACTGACCAATAAGCCTGACCAGTCTGATCTGTAAGGCAATGGAGTGAATCATTATGGAACTCATAAATGGAGAGATTGGGAACCTCCAAACACTTGACCCCACGCAGTTCAGCTTCGTCAAGGGCAGATCATGCCTCCTGAACCTGGTGGACTTCTTTGAGACAGTTACTCATGCTATAGATAAGGGAAAGGAGGTACACATGGCTTACCTTGACCTTACTAAAGCATTTGACACCATTTCCCATTCGGATATTATTGATAAACTCACTAACCTGGGCATAAACCTTTATGTCACAAGATGGATCGCAAACTGGCTCTCAGACAGATCCCTCAAAGTAAGAGTAGCGGGATCTATGTATGAATCCAGACCAGTAACGAGTGGTGTGCCTCAGGGCTCTGTCCTGGGGCCCCTCCTGTTTGGCATATACTTCTCAGAAGTACAGGCAAGCACTGAAGGGCTGTGGCTGACTAAGTTTGCAGACGACTACAAACTGGGTGCTATAATAGAGTCTCCGGCCGACATGGATATCCTCCAGAAGGGCCTTAATGAGACTGATGCATGGTGCCAAAGCCATGGTCTCAAGTTAAATGCTAAAAAATGCGTAGTAATCCCCTTTGGAAAAAACAGAGTACCCACAAACTACCACATAGGAGGTAACCCCCTGAAATCTGAAGAAGTAATAAGGGATCTAGGGACCCAAGTAGATAGTCAGCTTTCCTTTGATAACCATGTTGCCAAGGTGGTTAGAAAATCCTTCTATGTGACCCATCTGATCACAAAAGAGTTCGCATCAAGATCTAAGGATGTAGTGGTACCCCTCTACTCTTCCCTCATCAGACCCATTATTGAGTACAATGCACCAATTGGAATGTACCTGGCTAGGCATCTCCAGCAGCTGGAGAGACCACAGAGGTACCTTACTAAGAGGATTACTGGCCTCAAACAGTTGCCCAATGCAGCACGATTGAAAAAACTAAGGCTTTTCTCTGTTGCATACCGCCTTCTCAGAGGCGATCTCTGTCTAACATACAGAGCCATGTCCAACCCAGAACTGTTGAACATGCTCCATCTTAGCAAAAAAAAATCTACTCGAGCTACATGCTCTAGGGATATAAACCTCAGCACAACAATGAATAGAACATGCTGGAGGGATAGATTCCCTTCGCAAAGACTTCCCTTGCTATGGAACAAGGTCCTGATCTACATAACACAGAGCCCCTCACTATCACTCTTCAAGAGGAACCTTGATGAGTGGATGGGTAGCAGAAAGTTCACACCAGGGATCACACCAACAGCTCTTCTAGATAGAGGCCAAGGGTACAAGCTGCTAGATCAAGGGCCTAGGGAACTAACCAAAGGGGCAGTGAATACCGCACAATGTGGCTGGAGTAATATATGCCTTCGGGCAGATAGCCCAGTACCTACCTATGAACTTATGAACCTATATTAGAACATTCGATGTAGTAATACTTCAATGTTCTGATATAGACCCGTTCATAACAACTTTAAAATGAGGTATTTACCAGGGAAATTGTTATGCAAAGCTACAATCACAGCACCTTTAAGGTAATTTATTTTTAATTTTAAGAATTTTATTCTGATATCTGGTTCCTAATGTTCTACTTATTGTAATAACCAAACAATACACATTTGCTATTTCAAACTAGTTGCTTATTATGCTGATTTAGTCAACTTTCAACAAAAACAAGTGACAAATTCACAGCATGTCACTAACAGAAGGTCCTGCAAGACATAACTGAGTGAGGTCTATTTGTCCATCTTCTGACTCCTCCACTGTCACTCCAGCAGTGTACCTCCCTGCAGCTCACCCTAACTTGGAGACAGTATAAGACTGTCCCTAAGCATACTGCATTTTGCAGTGAAAAAGACTAAAATCTGATGAAGAGCAGAAATAATAATGTTGCCTGCTAGTTGAAATAAGAATTTTGAAGCAAGTAGCAGGCAACATTATTATGTATTATGCATTAATCATCATTGTGTGTGTGTGTGTGTGTGTGTGTGTGTGTGTGTGTGTGTGTGTGTGTGTGTGTGTGTGTGTGTGTGTGTGTGTGTGTGTGTGTGTTACACAATTATGTTATTTTTAAATATGCATTTGTGACTTGGCTACTGGCCTGTTAATCGGAACAAGCTTAAATGATGCTTTTCCTGGCTGGGAGAGTATTGCTTCATACCTCTGGAGAACAAGTTTTAGCAGGAGTAGTAATTGTGCTTTTAACGGATGTTATTTTTTTGAATTTGAATTCTCTTGCCAGTGAATGTTAACTAATTTATCTCGCACAACAAATGTTGGCACCTTCCTTTAAAGAAATTGACAGGAGTTACTTACCTAATAATCCAGCTTTCAAAACAGAAAAAGTATCATGACACCATTACAGTTTGAAAACTGGCATTATTTCTTCTTTTGAAAGATGGCACATTTTGAAAATGATGCAGTATTTAATTTTCTCTGAATAACAGTGACCTCAGAGGTATTTGTATTAAATTGAAGGGACCGGGAAAGGTGGTACCCCAACATGAGCTATATAGCAGTTGGCCTCCACTTCACATAATTACTAAGTATACCGAAAATTATATTCTGCTCTTTTGATCAGTGTTTGTACATTTTAGTCAGAAAGCTTAATACTTGAGACACCTTTTGAAAGTGCAAGGTGGACATGTCAAGACAAATACAAAGAAGCATTTCTATAGTGGAGAATGACTTCATTTTTTCCCCCCTGAGGAAGAACTAGAGTCAGAAATACTGAATGAATAAAAATTTAAGTTGTTGGTTAAGTAGGTTATCCAGTATATGGGGAAGTGGAGAACAAGGTTAAAGAAATCGCCCTTGAATACTGTCAAAGTCTGTGTTTCTATCTTATCACACCAACTCATGTTTGTTTCGGTGATACATTCCCAGACAACCCACAAAAGGGCCATCCAGCTAATCTTATAGCAGAAGATAAATATTCTCAAAAATGTATATTATCAAAAGTATTTATTTATTAATTTATTTATTTGTCTTTGTTTACCTAGAAAGTCCAATTGGGCAATGCCCTTTTTCAATGGTGATACAAGGAGAAAACCTCCAATAAGTGACATCTTACTAAAAATGATAAACAAGAAATAACAATAATAAAACTTGTAGTGTACAGAAGTAACAATGCTAGAGGTACATATTAAAACATTTGTAACCATGTATGCATATTCTGTGTAATAACACTGAAAATATCACACTGTAGTAAAATGTAATGTAATGAATATAAAACATTATAATACAATACAAAACATTACTACATATTAGATATTGCATTTCAGGAGACGTGGGAAAGGTGTGTCATTTCATTAACCACTCCCAACCACAACTGTCAGATGAAGATCATACTGTGACTTATGTCCCTCGGATTTGTGAAAATAATGCAAACGATTTTTACCAGCTGTAAAACATGCTGATTTGTAACATCCAGCAGTGACTGCCAATGTTCAGTAAGCTGTTATACTGACGTGGCTACTTTGGGTAGAAACATAGACTTTGTCAGCAGATTTGACCCACCTAGTGTATCTGTTACAATGAATGGCTTAGACAATGAATGTAAAATAACAAAGAAATGGCAAACCAGATCCACTTTCATTCCAGACTTTAGCGCCCAAGATCAATTGTTATTTAAAGAATCTTTATTTATTTTAAAATACAACACTATGGTTCCTCAGGGTTTGAACTGTGAAATTAATTGGAAATCTTTTATTTTATTGTATAATTATATTTAATTGACTTATTATTGAATTATTAGTTTTGCTTGGGGGGTATTTAAGGGGAATGCTTGGAGAATGTTTTTTATACTTCTTGAAGTCTGGTCGAGGCGCTAAAGTTTGGAATAAAAGTGGATCTGGTTTGCCATTTCTTTGTCATTTTGGATATATTTTGCTGCTTTCTTGTGGTTTTGCATTTATGGCAACTGATCCTTTGAACAATTTCCCCATGTGTTCAGAGAAGGCTCCTCACCTGGTCTTCTGGGTTCACAGAACAGTTTTCAACAATGGACTATGAACAATTACGTCACACAGCCTGTTATATGTAATGTGAATGCTGCTGCTGCTAGTAATGTTTTGTGTAATGATGCTGCTGGTTCTGCTAATGGAGGGGGAATCTATGCCTTGTTTCATGAACCATTTGATTCAAGAGAGAATGCATAGAGTGAATAATCTGTTGATGAAAGAGGTGATTAAACAAACACATTTAGATCTGGTGAACAAATTAGAGGGGGCACGTACTGACAATCTGTTGAATAACAACAATGAGAAGCTTAAAAAGTTGGAAATTGACATTGTAAATCAGAAAACTAGCAAAATTAACCGGGATATCCGTGACTATAATGGAAGGCGGGCCTTTCTGTGGAAGACCAATCGGAAGGCTCTAAAAATGGGGCCACCGTGACATCAGAAGGGAGATTTTAAAAAGACTGCTACAGTTTCCTTTGCGTCTTCTGAGGGAATGTCATTCACCACAGATTCTGAGACAGATTCAAGGGCTTTCCCCTCATTACCACCGGCCCAACAGCCTGAAATACACCAACAGCATTTTCGTCAGCAACAGAGAGAGGAAGACAGAAATTTCAATAGAAAAAGAGGAACTGCGAACTTTATATCAGCAGGTGAAGGACATTTTAAACAAAACTTTAAACGTAGCAGATGGCAATCATTTTTTTAATGTTCGTAATCAGACATCTTCGGTTGTTAATTTTTCCAATTGCTACTTATCTAGTGAACAATTAGAAAGTGTTAAATTTAGGTCTAAAATGTGTTCCTACTGTTTTACCTTCCTGGCATACTATTGAGCAGGAATTATTTAAGTTGTCACGTAAAAGATGAAGATTCATTTTATTCTTGTGAATCTGATAATGTTTTGAACAATGAAGCAGATGTTAATACAAATTATAATGCATATTGTTTACTTAATACATCTAATGTTAGATATAGAAGTAATTTTATTCCTTCTTTTAGTAATGAACATATTAGGAATTTTATGGCAATGCTTCGTTTCTCTGTGGAACAATTGTATAATGAATTTAAGGCTACTAAGTCATCTGTTGATTATAATCTAACGAAAAATGAATGGACAGCATTGAATCAGTTAGAAGATAGTAAGCACTTAATTATAAAACCAGCAGACAAGGGTAATAAGATTGTGATTTTACATTATAAACAATAGCTTAAAATGTGTAATTCTCACCTACAAGATATTAGAGTATATAGAGTTGTGAATATTGACATGTACTATATGAAGCTTTAAAAAAGTATGAGCTTGTATTGTTAAAAGGACAATGTTTAGGCTATTTAACTAAAGAAGATGTTACTAAAAAGTTGAATGTGGATAAATGCAATATGGCTACTTTTTATTGTCTGCCTAAGCTGCATAGGAATGCAGTAGATCCACCTGGCAGGCCTATAGTTGCAGCAACTAATTATTTTTGCCCAATATGGGTATAATTATACATGAATATTTATACATGAATATTTGTTGCTCTGTGTACAGTGATTAGACTCTTACCTTAAAGATACTTTTGATTTTCTGAACAAAATTAAGAAAATTAACTGGAACTCTAAATGTTACTGGGTCACGTTAGATGGTATTTTAGCTTTGCAATCTATTCTGGATGACTGTCCCATTTCAAATTATATCATTGAATGGATGGAATTTAGTTAAAGAAATAATAATTTTTCCTTTAATGAACACATATTTCATCAGCTACAAGGTACAGCCATGGGGGCACCTTTT
Organism: Protopterus annectens; assembly: GCF_019279795.1. Classification (NCBI taxonomy): domain Eukaryota; kingdom Metazoa; phylum Chordata; order Ceratodontiformes; family Protopteridae; genus Protopterus; species Protopterus annectens. The sequence goes on from NC_056736.1 coordinate 521,291,230, forward strand.
GCCCCCTCTTATGCCAACCTGTTTATGGCCTTATTTGAAAGAAGGTATATTTACCAACATGAATTTTTCAAGAAATATGTAATTAAATATTACAGATACCTAGATGATCTCATCTTTGTATGTCAGGATGGTATGGAAAAAGTACAGGATTTTGTAAGAGATTTGCACTGTAATGGATATAATTTATCCTTTAATGGCTTGCAGGTCGGTAAGGAAGTAAACTTTCTGGATGTACATTTAGTAGGTACAGAAAGTAATGGAATTTTTACTTCTGTATTCAGAAAGTTCCAGGATGGTGGGCAATTCCTACATGGCTCTGTTTGTCACCCTATGCATCTGATTAACTCCTTGCCATATGGGGAACTTCTTAAACTTCACAGAATTTGTAATAATAAAGTAGATCTGTCTAAGGCACTTTTTTCTACTTCTACTATGTTTTTAAACAGAGGGTACTTATTGGCTAATGTTTTTGAGGCTTTGGATAAAACTTTTGAATACTATCATTCTGCCTGTAATAATTATCATATGTGCAATACCCATGGCAATAGGAATATATCTGCACAAGATAATATATACATAGCTATGACATATAATGTGAACAAATAAAAAACAGGTTACATATTATTTTAAGTTTTTGACAAGGGAATAAAAACAAGTTATCTAGTCACCATCCATTTTTTTTTTTCATTTAAGAAAGGGACCAGTTTATCAGACAAGCTGGTCAAGTCCTATTTTATTACTCCAGTAGAAAGTCTCACAATAAATCTTTCATTAAGGGGAACTTTTCCATGTGGAAAGTGTAATATTTGTGAGTTGAGTGTTCAAATTTTTGAGAAAATTGGAAATAATAAGTTCTGTGTCTTAAGTAATTTTTCATGGGTCTCTGAAGGAATTATATATGCTTTACGCTGTCCATGTAGGTTAGTGTATATATAGGGGAGAATAAGAGAATGTCTAAGTGTCGTCTGCAAGAACATGTCAGAGATATTAAAAAAATGTAAAACTGAAAGTGCTGTTGCTGTTCATTTTAAATAATGCTATAACAGTGACTATAAATTACTACAAGCCACTGTTTTGGAAAAATATTTGTTAAATTGGGTGATGAGGGTAATTTAAAAGATTAATTGTTATTTAAAGAATCTTTATTTATTTTAAAATATAATACTATGGTTCCTCAGGGTTTGAACTGTGAAATTAATTGGAAATGTTTTATTTAATTGTATAATTGTATTTAATTGACTTATTATTGAATTATTAGTTTTGCTTGGGGGGTATTTAAGGGGAATGTTTGGAGAATGTTTTTTATACTTCTTGAAGGCTGTTTGGTCGAGGCGCTAAAGTTTGGAATAAAAGTTGATCTGGTTTGTCATTTCTTTGTTGTTTTGGATATATTTTGCTGCTTATTGTTGTATTGAATAAATGTAAAATATCCTATTCCATTTATAGATTGAAAATTAAAAGAATTTCCACAACACTCTAGCCAAAGTTATACCAGCCTCAATACTTACTGTACTCTTCCTTAGTCAGCACCAACAAACTCACTAAACACAATCTGGTGGAGCTCCTAATATAAAAATGCAAATAAAACAAATAAATGACCATTCATGAGGTATGAGTGGACACTGCCACAGTGTGAAAAAGCAGCTATGAAAAACAGCTAAATAAAATAACTATGTTCCTATTGCCTATTTCAAGCACATTGCTAAACCTACCCCAATTACTGAGCATTGATTACATGATGCAGCTGTAAATGGATCTGCTACTGTCTCATATAAGGCAGTAAATAAATGCATTCACACACACACACACACACACACACACACACACACACACACACACACACACACACACACATATGTATATATGCAGACACATGTTCACATGGATACATGTACACATACACACACACGTGTACACACATATGTCTACATGCACACACACACATGCATATTCGCACACGTGTACATACACGTATGTGCATGTGCACACACACATGAATATGTGCACATGCAAACACATGCACACACACTTATGTGCACATTGATACACATGTGCATGCCCACATGTGCGCACACACACACACACACACACACACACACACACACACACACACACACACACACACACACACACACACACACACTCTGATGGGGCAAGAATGCAGTGCACTATCTAAACCTGACTGCCTTTGACTGTCATTTTATGAATTCAAATATTTAAAGTACTACAAATCATAAAACAAAACATTATGAATACAGTTAGGATACAGCTTTCAAAAACCGAAACTGCAAAATATATAAGTATCAAATATTAATAAAAATATATGATTAATGTCTGAAGTTCAAGACTCCTGTGATTTAGGAAGTTTACCCTTTTTTATATTATGTGGAACTCTTAGATGTTGCTGTCACTTCTTAAGATCATTTGAGGCTTCAGTTTTCAATGGAGTTGTAGCTTCTCAAGAGGGCATCTGTTGCCATATTGATGCCTCTTATGGTTAAGGTCCTCCACTACCCACAATGACTTATTGAGATTTTTGAGATTTTTGAGATTTGATAAAATATTGAATATGACACATTATCAGATTATAAATGATATCTGCAAAACACAAGATAGTAATTCACAAAAGGTGACACAGGCTTATGCCAAAGCAATGCAGTTCAATTGAAAATAAAGCCTGTTACCATTTACAAATTGTGCAACTTTAAAACATGTAGCAGATGTGTAGAATATGTCATCATGAAAAGTGCACTTGAGTAATACATGCAATATAGTTTTGATGCAGTCTCAAGGGACAGGGTTGAATATTTCAGCCCAAAGTGTATTCCCTGCCTTTTCTAATTCCTACATGACCCTTCTGCATATTGGGTAAACTGTGGATCCTGCTTAATTGTCAGCTTATCCTTTCCACCCATCATAAGAACTGCAATATGTTTGTTACAGCCATCACTGAATTCCATCAATGTTTTCTGAGCCTGCTACCCTTTCCAGTAGATTGTTCAAATCATCTGTCACCCTTGTTGTGAAAAAGAATTGTCGTATATCTCATCTGAACTGTCCATCTTGCCTCTTTAAACTCTGCCCCCTTATTCTTACATATCTCTAATTTTGAAAGTTAGTGCCCCCTTAGAATTTGTGAATTTGAGGTATTTAAACATTCTGATTATGTCATCCCCTGAATCTTTATTCAAAACTATGAATATTAAATTCTTCTAGTTTCTGTTTCTATGGCATCTGCTGTATACTTTGCACCATGTTTTTTTGTCTTATTGCCTCTCTAATAAGTATACCTTTCAAAGGGCAGTTTTTCACAGGTACACATAACTTTCTAGATGAGGTCTTACTGATATCCATAAAGAAAGATAATGTCTTACTGCTGGTACATCTTTCTGCACATCATTGTCCCAGAAACCTTTTATGTTATTTCACTGTTGCACACACTTCCCTTACACCATCCAATATGGCCAATAATGGCTAGTTTCCAGCTGTATTGTTATTACTGGTTTTCCTACAGTTGTGTACTGCCTTACTGAGTAATCACTTCCCAAAATGCAATGTTTTGCAGTGAATTTAAACTGCTATATGCTGACCTGTGTTTTCAGTCTCACCCAATTCTTTTCATTACTCCTCTACTCTGTGCAGCCTTAGCCCACGTTCATGCCATCTGTAAAAATTTATAATTTTCCACCCAGTTCCTTTGCAATCTCAATTTGCTATTAACCTCTGTGTCTTATTATTTACACAATTTTTGTCTGTGGTACCTCCCAGGAGCTTAAAGCAAAGTTATAATATTCATTCGCTATTGTCTGTGATACCATGTCCAGTGGTTTTCTATCACTGATGACTGTGGTATCACATCCATTGGCTTGTTGTCAGTGATTTCTTTGGTACCATGTCCAATTACTCTCTGACATTAACTTTTGTGGTGCCATATCCAATGACTTGCTGACACTGACATTTGTGGTACATCTAGAGTCTTGTTGTCACTAGCATCTGTGGTATCCTATTTAATGGCTTACTATCACTGATATCTGTGGTACCATGACCAATGGCTTATAGTCAGTGATGGCTGTGGTACCATGTTAAATAGCTTGCTGTCACTGACATCTGTAGTTCCACATCCAATGGCTTGCTGACACTGACATTTGTGGTACCATATCCAATGGCTTGCTGTCACTGACATCTGTAGTTCCACATCCAATGGCTTGCTGACACTGACATTTGTGGTACCATATCTAATGGCTTGTTGTCACTGACATCTTTGGAATCCTGTTCAATGGCTTGCTATTATTGACATGTTTGGTATCATGACCAATGGCGTATTGTAATTTCTGTGATACTATGTTTAAAGACATTCTGTCACTGATGTCTATGATACCATATCCAATGTCTTGCTGTCATTGATGTTTGTGAGACCATGTTCAGTGGCTTGTTTGCACTAACATCTGTGGTTCCATATTCAATTCCTTGCTGGGACTGACTTCTGTGGTACTATGCCCAATGGCTTGTTTTCACTGATGTATGTGTTACCATGTCTACAGATAACTGTCACATCTGTGTTATCAAGTCCAATGGCTTGCTGTTGTTAATGTCTGTGGTGTCATAACTAATGTCTTGTTGTCAGAGTTGTGTTACTATTTCAAACGGCTTCCTTTCCCTGACTTTTGTGGTGCCATATTCAAAGGCCTGCTGTCACTGATGTCTGTGATACTCTATTGAAAGGCTTGCTGAAGTCAGAATAGACCATTCCTGTAACCCTTTCTCTGTTAATTACCTGAGTTACTCAAGCAAAGAGCTATGCCACATATATCAGGCACTTTATTTCTCTTCTGAATCAATGTTCTTATGTGTGCTGAGGCCCAGAGTTTTTGAAAATCATTTCCACAGCAGTCAGTCCATGATTTTCCTTGCATCCAAGGTCAGATTTTATTTTATTGTATTGCATTTTATTTTATTTTACTAATTTGTAGGTTAAAAGCATTAATCTATTTTAAGGGACAGCAAACAGAACAAATAAACAAGCTTCATAAAATCCACTAGACTGTATTACTACTGTGTTTGTTTTTCTTATTTAAACTAGCTGGTAAAAGTACCTAACACATATGCATTGATTCCAGTCATATGATATTCACGTTTATTTGTTTTGCTGTGTATTTTGGGACTTCACCATCCTATCACAATATGTTATGATAGTATTGCTACCACTTTTCCTTTTATTGTTTCAAAACTTTTTGTTGTGAACTGTATCGAGCCCCACTGTCTTATTTAACTTTGCATTTTGGAGTTTGCTCTAAACCTTTTCTTTTGTAAAACAGCCAGGCTAGACATTTCAACTGGCTGGATTTGATAAATCTCCTTTTTCTTCCTCCAGTGAATACAGAGCAGATGTATTCATTTAGTAGTTATTCATTCATTTCCCTTTCTCCTTATTTTATTTATTCTCATATCCTTCCTTATCTATATGTATGTCTATAAATTATTTGGTTTAACTTGCAAATTAACTGGCTACATCTTCATGTAAAAATGTTTTGCAACTACAGAAGCAGCAAAAGAACTCTAATTGCATTCTCAAGGAAAACAAAAAAAAATAACTTATTGCAAATTACCTAAGCAGTTTTAAAAGCCACACGTTCAGTTGAAAACTAAGAACATATTAATTTACATTGATAAATAGTCTAGACAGAGTGACTAAACATCCTTGAGCCAAGAGCAGTAAAAACAAACAAAAAAACAGTTAAAACTGTGTATAAGCCAACTATAAAAATTACAATTTGTCAAATAAAAACTAAAAAACTACACTCGAGTATAGCTAGTACTTCAGCTCATAAATTAATTCTGAGACTTCTTCAGACTACAGTTACAAATTACAAACTGCATTTATAAATTCAAAGAATCACGTGACTAAACCACATGATTAAAAGCCTACGCAATAAGAAATCAGCATTTAGATTTCTTGTCTTGACCTATAGCCATTCTTTCACCACTAGCTAAAATCATGGAAAGATGCAAACACAAACAAATCATGCACTTTCTTATTCAAAACGGAAAGTTTGCTGACTCTCAGCACGGCTTTAGGCCATTCCACAGTACCACCACGGCTCTTCTATCTTTCTCTAATGTCATCAATCTTCATCGTAACAACAACAAACTATCTTCAGCACTCTTCCTAGATCTCTCAAAAGCCATCAGCTACTGCTCAATACCCTATAAACCATCGGTTTAGACCAAAATGCAATACAATGGTTTCACTCCTACCTAAACGGTAGACAGCAGACTGTCTTATGGCAGAGCAAGCTGTCATCCCAACTTCCTCTAACCCTAGGTGTCCCACAATTGTCCACACTAGGTCCCCTACTTTTCTCTATCTTTATCAATGATCTGCACACCACCATCCCAGGAGCCACCTGCATCCAATATGCAGATGACTCAATGCTAATATGCTCTGCCTCCTCTCCTACGCAACTTCTAACCCTCACCCAGACCACTTTCAGCATGGTAGAAACATGGCTAGCTAATCACCCCCTGCTTTTAAATCCTAACAAAACCAAGCTACTACTTTTCTCCCCTAACCATAGAATTTCTCCTCCTTCCTTCAACATCAAATCTAGCAATGACATCATTACCTCCCCTGATGGCCATACAAATCTTCTAGGTGTAATAATAGACAACAACTTTAAATTTGATAAACATTTAAATCACACTATTAAGTCCGTCAACAAAAAACTTGGCTCCCTGTACAGAGCCAAACCTTTCCTCAGCCCCCTAGCTAGGATAGCTATTGCAAGATCACACCTCCTCTCTACCCTTATGTATGCTTCCCCTGTACTCACCAACCTATCCAAAACCTATCTCAACAAATTATCAGGATGTTACAATCATACAGCCAGATTCGCTACTGACATGGCTTTTAGGACCCATCATTGCCAGAACCTCAAAGCACTGGGATGGCTAGAGTATCCTACCCTTCTACAATTCAACCAGCTTATAGTAGCGCATAAAATACTCCATCAACCTGATAACACCCCTGCCATCAAAAATATTCTCACCCCTCATAGTGTCCCCAGGCCATTACGCTCAGCTGATAAATTATTGATATTGACCCAAAAATCCAACAACTCTGTAGGTGATGCTATATTTGCCAACTCAACTGGTAAAATCTGGAATCTACTCCCTACTGCCGTTACCAAGGAAACCTCGCTACCCCTATTTAAAAGAAAACTCAAAAAATACCTCACATCTCATTGGCTGTGCTCTTGTTCTAAACCTGACTAACAATTTCACTAATACATGTCTTGTTACCCAACCTGCTGTTTAGCCAAGTATCCATGCCTCATAGCATGTGAATGTCTAAGCATTGTGAAATATGAAATCTGATTGTATTCTATTGTCACATTTTCTGCTACGTCTCTGCCAATCAGATGTAAGTCTGCACATTGTGTATATTGATATCTGCCTGTATTCTTTGTTTATATTTTTCTAAACATGTCTGCCTGAGTTTATCACTCAGTGATGTGTGTACTGTCTCTTTTTTTGGTATGTGGAGCTTTTCTCCCCGGGCCTCCACTGAAAATAGATATATATCCAGTCCGACTATCCCGGTCAACAAATGTAAAATAAATAAATAATTGAATAAATAAATAAAAATAAAATAATAAATTGTCTTTAAAACACATATACAATTGATGTAGTCATCAATGCCTGGAAATGTACAGGCATTTAATAAATTCTGCTTCTTTTTCTCTTGAAGGACACAGGTGAGGGATTCTTAGAATCACTTGGCTATGTAAAGTCACCTGTCTGCTTGTGTAAACGAACATGACCAAAAGCTTGTGTTCTCCTCATACCTCTTGACCTCTTATCCAAAGAAATCTGGACAAAGCCTAAAATAATGGGGGAACAAAGGCCCCAAAATAGGGACAGATTTTAAATACTGCTCTTATAAACTTAAAAAGTTGCTAGAATAACAGGATTTGTGTTAGCATGCATTTTTTCAAAGGATATGAAGTCTGAAACTCAAATGTATGAAATTATTTTATGACTCACTCCCAGTGATTTGCCGGAAAACCCACAAATTTTATGAGGAACAGACCAAAAATATGAAGCAAAAATCTGGACATTCTGTAAAAATCTGGGCAGTTGAGAGGGTATGGTTCTCCCACTGTGGTAGAGGTAAGTGCTGGGGAATTCATTAAATGTGTTCTGAAAGTTAAGAAATGAAAACATTGTCCTGTATTTGTTCTTAATCATGTGGTTTAGCTATATGATATTTTTGAAATTATAAAAGGTGGTTTCTAATTTGAAACTATAGTCTGAAAACATCGGAGCTAATTTGCAAGAAAAGAAAGTGCTATAGGTGAATAACGTTTTTTTTTGTACTTTTGGTTCTGAAAGTTTGCCATCATGTTTACAGTTGACTTATTCAAGGAGGTTGATTCAGAAACGTTACTGTGAAGTGCACATGAGATGCACACTTCATAGAAATCATTTTGCACTCAGAGATAGCCCTACCATGCTTTTGCAGCACCACCATAGACTTTCTGTGTAGTCATGCTAAATGCTAATAAGGCATTCGAAGGGCGAGTTGTATGCTAACTAGTCATGTGCTCTCCACAGGAATTGCCTGCAGCAAGGTATTTACACAGCCGAGTGATTCAGTGAATCTATCCGCTACATAAAGTAACATGTCTGCTTGTGTAAATGCGATGCAATAGAACGGTCTGACTAACCATGCAGAATCCAGTGTTTCTAATAAACTCACTTTAATTATTGAAACCACACTGAAAAAAAAACAATAAAACAAACAAACAAATAAAATGAACAGATAAGAGCTTTCACGTTCAAGGCGCTTCTTCAGATCTGATTCATTGTATGCAATATAACCATTTAAAACCATCCAATACACTGTTAGAACTAAAGACACTTGGCCACTCAGAATCACATTTCAGTGAGGAAGTCTTCAAGACTTCAGAGCAGGTCTAAGCAGTACTACTCCATTAAGACCTTATCTTTCTTTTCCATGTCAGCTTGCAATCTAGCAATCCATTTAATTCCAGCAAGTTCAGTTAGTTGCACAATATCGCAACCCGTAGAGCCAACATTAACTAGTTGTAAAGCCATAAAAGAAACATTATGCACTGGGTAATAAAATACATGTTTTGCAGGGCATTATTATGATTGCCAAGTCATATATCACTTAAATGCTTAAAAATCCTTTCTTTAAATAATCTATTTGTTTTGCCCACATAAAAGTGGGTACACTTCCTACAGACCACAATATATATCAAATTAGAAGTGTGGCAATTACATAAAACTTCAAAGTAAACTTTGTACCTGAAATAAGATGTAAAAAACATTTGTTTTTAAAATGAAATCACAGGCTTTGCATGAATAAACCTTAAACTGGAACTCGCCTTTGGTTCAGAGAAAGGTTATTTTCAAAAATAAAAGCAGGTTTATTCCCAACAATATGTTTCATTTTCCCATCCGACATGAGTATAGGCCAATTTTTATTAACTATTTTACATACGTTACAAATGTCACTAGAGTATGTGAAAACTAGTCTGGTGTTAGCATTACATTTCGTTGATGAATTCCCATTGGCTCCTGACTCTTTCCTCAAAAAATAAGGTTCACCAGTGGTGAACAGTAGCACCATCCCTTCAGTCATTTTCTTGTGCACTTCATTAGGATGATACCCTCTTTTAATAAAATCCTTACAGTCTCTCAGCAGCTGACTTGAAACATTCATCACTGTTACGCAGGTGTGATAATCTTAAAAACTGTCCTTTGAGTACATTTTTATACACGTGACCTGAATGCACACTTATTTGATTGCAACAACTTGTTCACCAGCAGTTTTTCTTGTATAGTCATACCCTCTTTATTGATAATTAATCGAACATCCAGAAAATCAATAATATCTTGCAAGTGATCCATAGTGAACTTAAGGAACGAGGTGCTATTATTGAAATAAGCCGGGAAGCCATTTAGATCACCCAAATTACCTCTCCATAACAAAAAAAATGTCATGGACAATACGCTTATAATATAAGATGTTATCAGCAAACCTATTGACATGATTCAAAACATGTTCTAATTCCCAACTCACCATTACCCCACATGAAGTGACCACTGCAACATCCTTTTTCTGATGATAAAAACATTCATCAAAAATAAAAACATTCTCTACGATGATCTAGAGCAGAGAGCAAATAAGACATCTGATTCCCATCAAACACATTAACAGCAGTTAGAAGAGACTTAACTATTTCTATTCCAATATCATTGGGAATAGGTAAAAAGTGTGCAGACACCCATCATAACTGAAAAACATCCTTTCATTTCTCCAAAATTATTTAAACACTGGGAGAGACATCCAAGAAATTGTTTTGTATCTCGAAGGACAGTAGGGGCACCATTCAGCATTATTTTCAAATTATGCTCTTGCCACCTGGGTTACTCTGTACATCATCCTGAAAGGTATTTAAAAAAATAAAGATGATGTTGGTCATGGGGGACAGTAGACACCAGAAATACCCTATATAGCATTCCTTAAAGACACTAAAAAATATTCAAACCCTGTACCCTCCCACCTGATGTGTTAGTCATCTGCACAACTACTGGACATCAGGGATATCAAGCTTTAAAAACACTTATAAAAAGAAAGAAAGACAAGACGGGTCAGTATTTAAACTAGACACCTGTGATGCACGATACAGCCCAATATAAAGGCACTTATTAAAAAAAAAAGATGATGTAGTTCATAGGGGACCAACAGACACAGAGGATATTAGTCCTCTATTCTACCATTAGACACCAGCGATAATGTGAAAAAAAACATGGAAAACTTAAAAAAAAATAGGAAGGAGGGGGAAAGGCTTAAAAACCTAAATCCTTGACTCAGGAAACAGCATCATTAATCTGCAATTCTAACTGATAAGAGCTCATAAGTTACTAGGGAGAGGGATAGGGCACATGTAGGCATTCCTCTAAACCTCATAGTGCAAGAAGTCAGGACAAAGTCAAAAATAATTGTGAGATAGAGACCTATAATCAAGGATGAATTTTAATTATCCATCTTATAAACTTAGAGATATAAAGTCTGAAATTCAAATGTATCAAAAGACTCTTATGTAATAAGGATGGATATGTTTGCAAAAAATGTTCGGAGAGGAAAGGCACATTTAAATGCTTTAGATGCAAAGCTTGTTCACATATAGACAATGCTAATTCCTTCGCCCATCCTACCACAGGAAAGGTGTATTCATTCAACTGCTATGCTGACTGTAACACCAAACACCTAATTTATTTAGCAACATGTTGTCAATGTGAGGTGTTCTATATTGGCAAGACTAACCAAAGATTTAAAGATCGAATCCTGAGACATCTCAGGGATATTTTACATAAAGATATGAATAATGCACTGGCAGTGCATCACCTTGGTAATCCAATGCACCATTTTAAGTTCAAACCCTTAGAAGTTATGGCTGTAACAATTAGAGCAGGTGACATTAACAATTGAACAGAGTTATGTGAGATCAGCTGGATAGTCAATTTACAAGCCCATCATCCGCCTGGCCTGAATTCTGTTGTTCCATTGAAACCAATAT
>NC_056736.1:521307838-521362838 GCF_019279795.1 Protopterus annectens
GATTTCATGGGGTCATAACAAGGGCATATCCACGAATTAGCTACAGACTTTTTTAGTTCTTTTTTGAAACTATTGGAGTGTACAATACATCTTATGTTGAGTGGGAGTTTGTTCCAATTATGAGATACTGAATATCTGTATAATACTTTACCAATAGTTTTCCTGGGTTTGTACATTTGTAGAAGAAGTCTGTCTGTACTATGGAGTGGGTGCATAGGGGTGTAGTATGACACAAGATTGGATAGGGATGGGCAGGCTGAAGATTTATTGAGTAAGAAGGGAGTTATGTGGCATTGTAAAAGTTGAGGTTGATGAGAGAGTTCAAGCCACTGAAGGTTCTTTAGTGCCAAGCAGTGGTGAGAAGTATGTGATAGGTTTGCAGCAAATTTTGCAGTTTTATTGTATGCGTGTTCGAGCTTAGTAATTAAGGAAGATTGAAGTTTGTAAGGATTGGAGCAGCATAGAGTAGGCTTGGAAGTAGATAAGCTTGAGACAAACAGAGTCTAGAGTTAGGAATTTTTTGTTCCTGTAAAGGAGACACAGTTTTTTTTTTAATGGATTGTTGGACATGGAGATCGAATTTCAGTTGATCATCTATTATCATCCCATGTAGTTTTGTGTGGGATTCTACATTGATGGCTTTATTTAAGGATGAGATGGTAAAGGTGGGTTTGAGATGAGGTAGTGATTCTGTGAGAAAGAGTAAAAGTTTAGTCTTTATATGATTTAAAATAAGCCGATTTTCAGTGAACCATCTTTCTACAGAGAGAAAAGAGTTTTGGGTAAGAGTGTGTAGTTGAGAGATACTTTCAGAAGTGGAGATGAGTGTAGAATCATCTGCATACTGAATAAGAGTTGAGTGATAGCAAGATGTATAGAAGTCATTAGTAAAGATGTTGAAAAGGAGGGGTCCCAGGATGGAGCCCTGGGGAATACCTGTATGGATGGGTAGGAAGGGGGAGCAGGAGGACTGCCATCTAACAAATTGCAGTCTGTTTGAGAGATAGCTGAAGAACCATTCAAGAGTGGAAGCTTTGAGATTTTGGTTGGGTAATTTGGTTAGGAGTTTACAATGGGATACCATGTCAAAGACTTTTGACAGGTCTAAGAACAGACATGAGACACATTTGTTATTATCATGGGCTTCAGCTATTGTATGCGTGAAAGATAAAAGAGCTGTAGTAGTGTTATGGTTTGAATGGAAACCATGCTGGGTAGGTGTCAGAAGGTTTTCTTGTGTAAGAAATTTTAGCAGATGTATATGAATAAATTTTTTGAGGATTCTGGATAGAGGGGAGAGAATAGCTATAGGTCTAAAGTTAGTTGGGTTAATGGAGTTGCTGCCTTTGTATAAGAGTATTGCATAGAAAGATTTCCAGATATCAGGAACAATGGCTTCACAAGTAGATATATTGATAAGTATAGAAACTGGATAGGCAACAGAGTCAGCTGCAAGTTTGAGAAAGAGGGGGGTAGATTATCAGCAGAAGGGGAACATGGTTTTAATTTTTGGAGGAGAGAATTTATATAAGAGGTGGAGATGGGTTTAATAGAGAAGAGGGTTTGGTTAGAAGGTGTTTGCAGAGGGATAGTGGAGTGGGAGTTCTGGTCTGTGTTGGTCATTTTATGGACAGTATCAGTAAAGTAGTTGATGAGGAGGGAGGCAGTGTCCTGTGCTGAATTGTTAGGGTAAGGATTAGCAGTTAGAGGGTTTCCGGGGTGAAGTATAGAGTTGATAGTTCTCCAGAAGTTTTTGGGATTACAGTGATGGGTAGTTTGAGATTTGTAATAAATTTTTTTTCTTGTCATTGTAGATTTGTCTTTTGTACAGTTTCTAAGTTCTTTGAAAATTTGATGCTGAGTACGGGATTTGGATTTTAGCCATTTTTTCTAAGCAGAATCTCTCTGGTGCATAAGTGAACGAGTATCTTTTGTAAGCCAGGGGGCATAATTTGATTTTATCCTGATTTTCTGAAGGGATGCTAGTGTGTTGAGGATGTCTAGGAAGATGTGGTTTCATTTTAGCATGGCATCATTATGGGGGAAGACTATGTAGGCTGGACCAATTTATTGATGACAGTCTTTCATTAAATGTTGTAGAGTTGAAGCTAAAGTGTTTACGGCAGTCTTTATAAAGATGAGGTCTATATAGTTGTGGAGAGTGTCTTTAGGTACAGATGGGTAGATCATTGCTTAAGATATCAGGAACTGAACTAGGGTTGTGATAGAAGTGTGAGTCTCTAGTCAGTATTCAGTCAAGGATAATGTCAGAGTTGAAATTGCCATTCAAGTGAGTTTGAGTTGTGAGAAGCTGGATAAATCCAAAGAGACTGATGCTTTGGACAGCACTGTTTCCAGTCAATATTTACTTCACCCAGAATGACAGTTTCATAGGGTATGTTTTGTGAGATCCAAGGCAGTATGTTTTCAAGAATAGGGATGTATTTGCCTGGTGAGATATAGATGGAAGCTATAGCAAGTTTTTATGGGTGTTTATGTGGCAGTTTAGTATTAATAGTTCAGCAGGGTGAAAATCAGGTGGGTGGGGGATAGTGAGTAGAGGCTGAGTTGTTCAGAGTAGAGTAGAGGATGGCTACACCCCCTCCTTTTTTGAGATTCTATCCTGGCAGTAGATATTGTAGGCTGGAGACAAAAGTTCATTTTTTGAGATATGGGGTTTTAGCCAAATTTAAGACAAGGTTAGGATATGTGGAGTATAATGGGAAATCCATGTGTAAAGTGCAGTGGTTTTGTTTAGCAGACTTTGTATGTAAGATAAAATGGATAAGGATTTAGCGGATGAGGGGGAGAGTGTTAAAGAGGGGGCTGAGGTGGTGGGGGGGTGGAGTAGAAGGATGTTGTTTGGATAGAAGTAGGTACTGATGTGGCGGGACCGGGATTAGGGTGTATGTCACCAGCTAGAAGGAGAATTCTAGTAAATAAGGTGATTTTTGAGAGTGCAGGGGCTGCAGCTATGATGTTTAGTTTGATTCTAGGAGGGGGGTAAGATAAGACTTTGGTTTAGAATAGATGAGTGTAAAAGAAGTTAAATAAAGAGGGAGAAATAGTGAATGACACGGAGATGTTGTGGTTGTTGCATGCTTGGGAGAGTATTGGTGATGCTTTAAGATACGAGAGGTTAATGTGTTGAGGTAAAGCAGTAAAGGAGAAGTAGTATAGGTGTTGCTAGTATGTAGAAAAACATGGTTTGGAGGGTAGTGAGTGGGACAGAGTGGGATTCTAATATACAGGAGGTAGTTAGAAAAGAAGAGAAGTGTCAGAGAGGTAAGATTAGGGTAGCACAAGAAGGTTGGTTGTAGTATTTGAGAGCAGGTGTGATAAAGGATTGAGAGTAAAAAAGTAACAGTAGACAGAAGGGAGTAGGAGGGATGTAAGATAAGATTGAAATAGATGTAACAGTAGAAGGAGGGGAGTAAGATGGATGTAAAAAGATATGTATTTTGGGAGGGCTTTAGTTGGATTAGTGGGGAGAGTGTTTTAAAATAGGTTGCTTAAGATAGGTTGATTGGGGGTGGAGGTCAGGTGGACAGAGTATTTCTTTAGGGTGTGTGGGGGTGGGTGGGAATGGGGGTAGGGTAGGGATAGTATGGATCAAGCATGCCCATAGCAGGATGGTGTTCTCTTTTGTGACCTCATCCTGTTGTACCTTTGCTGGCCAGAGTGTGTAGAGCTCATGACCTGAGGTAGCAGATATGTTGTGCTACAATGAAAGTTGGAACTGGATGATGTTTATTGATAAGGGATGCCAGTCCTGGAGATAGGCAGTCCTGATTGTCTGCAACATGGATGCTCATGCATGGGGAGTGGTATTAGGGCTTCTGACAGATCTAGGCATGGCTCTTGAATAAGCACCCTATGATGGCTCATTTACACTTTGAAACCATGGCTGTACTCTACCCCAGTGATGGGCAGCATTGCTAATCTGGGCAGATGTGATGTCACTGACAATTCTATATAGGCCATTGGACATTTCATCATTGTGTGACACCATGATCCCTGCTATAAAATCTCTTCACAATGTCTTTTTTTCCATGTCTTCATGGAACTGGGCAACATCATCACAAAGGCCAAGTAACACATCTAGCAGTTTTCTTAAGATCTGTGGCAGCAGATTGTCACTGGAACACACTTCACATCTGCTTAAGGCTGAACCACCTTCTCCTTGGAGTGCATCTACTTTTATGACTGGGTTACAGGACAACATGACAGGAGAGTATAAGTATATACAGTCTGCCTGGACTTCAGCAATGCCTTTGTCCTGCACAAGTTGATAGGAAAACTGAAGGGTTGGGGCATGACCAAGGCTGAAGAGTTGCATAGTTGAATGGCTGAATGTTGGGACACAAAACGTTGTGGTGTCAGGAACAAGGGAAGTGACTAGTGGAGTCAAAGGAAAACTCACTGATGCATCTTCTGTCATGGAACAGACTACTGTGTGGGAAAGGTAAATTACTTGTTTTTCTTAAAGTACTACAAGTTCTGGTTAGGAGAGAACAAAGCCATGGCTCTTAGTCAGTCATAGGATTTAGAATTTAATTGCTTGTAAACTAAAGCAGGGGCTACATACCAGTATGTATATCTAAATTTGATGACATAGTTACTGCCCACTCATCTTTCATTAGTTCTTGTACAAAAATGTCTTTTTGTGAAGATGCTCCCCTTAAATTAATTATATTTATTTAGCCTGTCATTGTATTCCATATGTCCAGAACATTGGCTTATACTGTTAAATGCAGGTGTAAGTAATTATCCTCAGATAAAATCTCACTTAAAGTTGATCACCTTACTACTGTAACCAAACAGATTATACATTTATATCCTCGACCATCACCATTTTGCAATGATTTTAAAACTATACTCTTTGTTAATTTTATTAGCTGTTATATATGAAGTTAATAGTCCCCTTGGGGAAAAAAAACTACTTGTCACTATGAAGTCCTAGCCTGCTTTACTCTCTTTCTTAGCCAGCCTACTAGCATTTGCTCTCTGAAGAAGTGTAGCAACTTCCTCATGTTTACTGACAGCTCACATCTTGTTACATATACTGTTTCCATTTATTTGAGATGCATCTATTTATCTAAGTTGTAGGCTAATCTCATCATCCCACCACTGTCAGTAAACTGCATCACAATCACACTGCATTACCATAGTAGAAAAATATTACTCCTAATGCTGATGTAGTAAAGAAATTGTACTGTAAGCCACCGAGGTCTACTAGACATTCTGCTAGCTTACCTTAGGCACATTGTACAAATACTAACACCTCACCCACAGCTACACCTACACCTGCTGTTACTGGGAGACACTCTAACTACACACCTGTACCCTTAAGGTCCCTTAAGCTTGCAGCACATCCCCAAAACATCTTAGTCATTAGTGACTCCACTGCAAGACATACAAACATAACACTTACAGGATGGCAAAGGATACAGTGATGGCTGGATTTGTGGAGCAAGATTAGGGATGTCAGTAAGGCCTTTAGGTCCCTGCACCACTTCAGATACAGGTGTAGTTGCCCAAATGAGAATAAACAATCTTATACATTCCAGCCTTGAGGGAGATGCAGGGAAACATTGCTGAGCTCTCTGCAGCTGTCTTCCAAGAGGACATCCAAGTCCATCCCTCTGCATACATTGAGGACAGTGCTCACCCTTTAGGTGTTCCATGTTTAGAGTACAATAGTGTCACATGTGATCAAACATCAAGGGTCCCACCAGTCATGCTCTGCCAAGGCAAAATATGCCTCTTCTCTCATCATTTAGGAGATGTGCTTACAAATATGACACAACATGCTCTAGAACATCTCCTGGGAGAATGCACTATCATAGTCATTATACTGTTTGTTTCCTTGTAACACTAAATAGTGTTCTCAACTTTTTTCTCTGCTTGCTCATTGCTCAGTATTTCTTTTAACATTTCTATTGCAAAGTTTTGCATTTTTCTTTCTTTTCTAGAAACTATGTTCTTATTTTCTTGGTCTAATATAACACAGGTAAGAAGCCTACATTCATTAGCCCTTCCATCATTGCCATCTTGGCATTCAGCAAATCTTCATTGTTTATACAGATTCCTTGATAAGTCTCCTGTGCCAGGACTTCCTATGTGTTGATTTATACCTCTCAGCCACTTAGGGCAATACCTCTGAGCAATCCTGAAAATAATGGATGAAACGTACCAAAATCAGCGACAGATTTAAATATTGCTCTTATAAACTTAGAAAGTTGATAGAAAACTTGGTTTACACTACAATGCATTTTTGAAGGATATGAACTCAAATATAATATCTGAAACCCAAATGTCTGTCATTATTTAGTGACTCCAATCCTAAGTGATTTGCCAGAAAACCACAAATTGCATGAATAATAGACCAAAAATATACAAACAGAAAACTGGACATTCTGTAACATTCCAGACAGTTGAGCAGTACATGTGCAATAAATCTCTGCAGATTATCAGAGTTACTGTGTCCATTTGTTTATTTATTTAGTAAGTACTAGGCTAACTACCCTTGTGGGCAATTTTAAGTCTAGCCAATTTCCCTTTTTGTGCCTGAAACAACCTATCCTATTTGGTTATAGATTGGCCTTTGTCATCCCGTGGTTGATAATTATATATTACCCCTAGTCAGGATAACTGGGATCATACCATAGATAATTTGAGGGGATTCATGCATGGGATAAAGCATTTAGGAGCTGCATCTGGCCATTAGTAGTAAGTTTACCATCTTTTCTTTTTTTTCTGACAGGTGCTGCCCTCTAGAGAGTTGTTTATCCCTCTGGGGCACTTGAACGTTTCTGCCATATAACTCTTTCATTCAGAATGTACCTTCTTCACACTTCCATTGCTGTGAACCACAAAGTACTTTTGCCGGTCTCTTCTGGATGCCCTCTGTTTTTATAGATATAGGGGACTACAGAACTAGGCATACTTCAAACATGGCCTTAGCAGTTGTTGGTGTTGAGAACAGAAGAAATGACTTCCTGTTTTCAAAGCATAATGCCTTTTCTTGTGAGTCTAATTGTCTGTCACCTCATTTTACTACCTTCTAACATTAACTACACAATATTTCATCATTTGGTATAAATACTGCCATAGCTGTTCTACTTTTGTTGTTGACAGTATTTCATGCCCTTTCACTTTCTCATCTGCAGTCTCCTTGATAATAGTTCAGCTCAGATAAAAGCATTTTATGCAAATGTTAAAGGTTATGTATTACAGATAATGTAAAACCAGCTGATATACCACCATTTCAGTTAGCAGACAACTTTTTTCTGTAAATTACTTTGAAATACACTGTACATTTATATAACACTACTTTTGTTTTCTTCTTCCATGTGGCATGAACACTAATTGCAAAATAAGTCTAAACATCACAAAACTGAAATGCTGACAAGCTCATTATACTGTCTGGACTCATAGTAGATTTAACTTTTAGCACTGTCTGAAATAATTTAATGACACAACACCCCACCTACCAAATGAATGCTTTTCAGAAAACATAAGCAGATTATTATCCTGCCTAAGGACTGTTATATTCTACCTGAAGTATGAGATCTCTGCACCACTTCTTATCTATGCTTTTGTCTCCAATGTCGGTCATTGCAGAAGATAACCACTCGAGGCAGGTGAAGTCACACGACTGGCCAAAGTAATACATCACAGTTACTAAGTACATGCCATCACACTCCAGCTAACAAATAAGAACAGCATTAAAGTAGGATACACTGAAGTGTACTCAGCTCACTTTGTATCCTGGTGACAGTGTTACTAGTAACCCAGACTGTTTTCCTACATCTTTAAGTATAATTCTAAAGTCACATTTCATCCAGATATTAAAACTTGAATGGTAGCAGGCTACTCTTTGAAACTGATTTGGCAATAATTTCACTTAATTAAGGGAATCTTTAAAATGTAGTATTACCTGACCATATCATGCATTTCCTGTCCCCTTTCACAGTCTGTTTTATTAAAAAGGCAATTCATGGAATGTCTATTAATCAAACACATGCTGTAAATAAAAGCACATGACCACACATATACATATGGTTTTGGCAATTAAAGAGTGACTCTGCCTCCCTGCATATGTGTGTGTGTGTGTGTGTGTGTGTGTGTGTGTGTGTGTGTGTGTGTGTGTGTGTGTGTGTGTGTGTGTGTGTGTGTGTGTCTGTGAGGCAGGCACTATGTGAGTTTGAAATTCTGGTCTGGGGGGAGCCTTGAACTGAATAGCCATGCTGTAAGAGGTATTGCTTGGGAAGGAAACCATTCTAATAGACTTGGCCCCCTGCTCCCTACTGAGCCAATTTCTCCGGCCTTTGCCACAGCTGTCAAACATAAATCTCTGTGGCATTCCGTAACTAATTGGCATAATAGGGGCCTCTGGGAATCACAGAATACAAGATTTTGCCCTGCCTGCATTACATTAAGTGGGAAAGCTTTAAGCTGTGAATGTTTCCATACATTACATTTTCTCTTGAATAATTTAATTACTCCAATATATTTGAAAGATAGCTGCACTAGCGAGGATACAACACAGGCTTGTATGCAATATTTTTACATTAAGAAGTTTGTAAGTGAACTTGGCTTTGGTACTTTGGAATACTTTGGGTTTTATATTATGAGGGGCAATGTAAAATACGTATGTTACTTTTTTGTTTCTATTATGTTAAATCTTAACTGCTATAGTATGTTAATGTTATAATGAATCTGTATTTTTAGAGTTAACACTCTTAAACTGTAATAAACAGTCATAATGTATTATGTTTAAAAGTTGGTCTTTGCAGCAAAGCATAACACGGTTGTTTCAGGAAAATAAAATGTTACTTAATGGTTTGTAGATCTCCCTTAAATAATATTTACTCTAGCAACTACACTATTCCCAAATGAAAAGTATCTTAAGTTTTAAGGTTTGAATATACCCTCTCTCTCTATCTCTCTCTCTCTCTCTCTCTCATGGTCACAGATTTTGATTAGTTTAACCAACTTAGAAAAAGTCACCTTGAAAGAGGTTACTTAAAGGCTATTATAAATAGTGCAGGGATACAATTAACTTTTCAGAAGAGTTAAGGAGTTTAAATAAAGTTGTAGCTGTCTGGTTAGTAAAACACTGTACCAGCCACACCTGTTAGTTGTGCTGGGAACTGAAGTGCTGAGTAGAATACATGAAAGCTAGAAGTAGATAATTCAAATTAAGAGACATAAAAATCTGCATTAGGAATGCATAATCAGAATCAGGAGAAAAGCTTAAAGTGTGCCAGGGACATAAAATTACCATGAGGCACATATGATCAGGCCCAAAATCAAAGCCTATAAATTAGAACCACATGACTGAATTTAGCGGACACATGACTAAGGTCAGGTAGAAAGCTTAAAAGGTTATAACACATGACTAGCACTAGGGACTCATAACTCTAGAGCTTTGTTGTGTCTCATTATTGAAGAAAATTGGACCCTTTCAGTGGTATTCAAGCCTGTCTCTGTCTTTCTCAGTCTATGTTTAGTTTACTACACTCCATGTTATTAAATGGCTTTGTTACCTTCTTGTTAAAATTTCTCTTTATCTTTGTCATGACTTTCTGCCTTCAGTTTCCATGTTATTATCATTGTGGTAGTCTCTCTCTCTCACACTTCAGATCATTAGCAACACTACCTGACACCCCACAGTGATTACCCAAGTTCTATTTTGTCTCTGCTATATTATTTGGTCAAACCTCACTGCTGCTGTTGCTTTTCTAAAGTCATTTTCATTAAAGCCTCTTCTCTGCCTGTTTGAAGATTACCTTGAGGTTTTTTCCTGGATCTGTATTCAGTGATTTTGCTATGACTCTGTTTCCCATTTCTTTTACGTCAGTGCTCACTCCTGCTCATCTTTTTACACTTCTTCCATCTTGACCATCTTGACCTTGTAAATCATAGCCTGCAGTGCAAGCAAAGCCCTCCCACAAAATGAAAATTCTTTGCCGCAGCATTATAAATTCCAACTATTGCTGAAAAGCAATCATGCAGTTAATAGGATTTCATGCTGTTTGAAGTTTCGCTTTATGAACTGCTGTTTTATATTTTTTCTTTTACCTGTTTCTTTGCTCTGCATGAGTTTGAGCAACATAGGCCACTACTCGCCCACTCCAAATCTCATATGGTGGTCCTCTGGCTTGCCACTGCATACCTTACAATGGTGGTGTCATGTAAGTATATGAACAATGACTCTGCTTTTTCCTGTTTGGTTATACCTACTTTGATAGGGTAGGTAAAATGTTGGCTGTTTAAATATTGGGCTTCTTCTAAATCCCTGGATGTACACTTTGTTCTTAGTTTCTCAATGGTCCATGACTTTGCAGTGACATCATGAGGACATATACATACTTCTGTGATGTTTGCAATACCATCTGCCATGACATTGATAGTATGTGTGAGTACTGATTTCTTCTTCAAATTTCCATTACTTGGTACTAAGGATTATGGCTTTGCATCCTCCCCCACCTTTTTCCACCTTGTTTAAAGGGCAGCCATTTTAGACTGTTCATAGTTTCATAGGTTAGTGTTAAGCTAACAGCCGTTGTGGGCCATTTTAAGCCTAGCCAATTGCCCCATTTGAGAATCAAACCTTGCACTTTGTCTTTGTAAGGTAAATGCCTTGACTATTATGTCAACCACTTAACCCATAGTTCAGTCATACTTCATGCCTGACTTTCCAATTATACTAGATAATTTTCAAAACTAAGATCATCACTCTACATTATTGATTATGTTGCATTTGTTTGGGGGCAACATAATAAAATAAGCTTATCTTCTTTAATGGATATGTGTATGACTGCTATGACCTATCCATTTCTGATGTTAGTTCATTCTTCTTGAAGTCCACGATCCTCTTTCCATGAACCTTCATACAAGGAAGAGGTCCTGGCCAGATCCTGCTTGGCCTGACATGTGGCCCCTAATAAGTCAAAATTGTCTGTCCTTTGAGAATACATTTAATATTCTACACCCCTTCCCCTTCTTTCTGCTTCACTCTTTCTCTGTCTGTCTTGCTACCTCTTGAATGCCTCCATAGAGTCATTCCGTTACACATTCCAACTGTATATTCCATTGGTCCACCAGAAGCATTACTAAGGTAGGGTGAAGGGAGCAGCTGCCGTAGAGGCAGGGTGTAAGGGGGCAAGATCAGTAGGTGCTGACTAGTAGCAGTGCAGTACCAGCATTTAATTTCTTCTTTGCATTTGAAATCAGGACTGAAAAGTTATGTATGACTTTAGCACTCTGTGCATGCCTTGTGTGATATTGCTACTGTTACTCTAAATGAAGAACTGTTTTTTTTTTTTGCTGCATTCCTCAACTACTGAAATCAGAGATCTTTTTTTTTTTTTGCTCCTCAACCTGGAGGAGAAAAAAAATATTCCTTTTTTCTTGAGTTGAGGACAGGCAGCAGATCAGGTGGTAGCACTGGGTGACACAACAGCTAACTACAGCTCTGGTCCACAGCTTTCTCCAAGAAGAAATACATTTGCAGATCCAGGACATTTGTAGTTCTCAAAACTTGATGCCTGTGCCCCAGTCCACCACTCCCTTCATTCCCATTTAAGGTGAACCTGTCACATCTCCCAGACATGCCCTTGTACACTAATATGTCTGCTTCTCTGCTAGATGTGTATGTATGTATTAAGAACACCTCCAGCACCTCTAATCTCCTTCAAGAGCCTACCTAAAACATATCTCTTTACCAACCATTTATGCAAGTGTAATGGACCCCTCTGAAGCCTCATCCACTCACTATTTCTACACCCCATCTGTCCTGGTCAACACAAACAACACGCTCTAATACCTCTCCGTATGTGTGCAATAACCTATACATGAATGTGTGTGTGTGTGTGTGTGCGTGTGTGCGTGTGTGTGTGTGTGTGTGTGTGTGTGTGTGTGTGTGTGTGTGTGTGTGTGTGCGTGTGTGCGTGTGTGCGTGTGTGTGTGTGTGCGTGTGTATATGTATATATATATATATATATATATATATATATACATATTTGTATATTCAACCAAAAGGGGTAATGTCCTCTTATTGTATACTGACTGCTGTAACGTCAACAAATCTGTATGCTACTACTCTGTAATTTCTGTTTTGTAAGCTTTTTTCTCTCTGTAAACTTATGGCGCTTTTCTCCCCAGGACTCCGCTGAAAACTGACACTTGTTGTGCAGTCGGACTGTCCAGGCAAACAAATGTTAAGTAAATAAAATAAATAAAAAAAATTATCTTTGGTCATATTCTTTCCCCTTTGTGCCACATACTGTTCTGCTGGCTTTTCTCTGGACTCTTTCAAGTAGCCTGATGCTCTTCTAATTCTATGTTATCCAGAGCTGTACACAACATTCACAGTCTGACCTGCTCATGGCCTGCTATACTAGTTTAATTCTAGAATGTAACCCCTTGCAGCAACATCCAAACATTCTGTTTCCTGCTGCTGATACTGTCTGCTCACTTCACAGTCACAGTAATCAACAAATCAACAAGCTCAGATCCTCTCTTGCTCTTTTGTTAACAGTTCCACACTCCTCAGCTCATACTTCACACCAGGGTTACTGTTGTCAAGGTGCAGTACTTTACCATTATCTGCATTAACCCTCAACTGCCACCTTTCTGCCATTTGGACAAACACTACAAATCCTTTCTTACACTCTTATATCATCTTCCACTGCTGCACATATCTTGAAGAACATGACCCTTTTCACTTTAGTTATCCTGCACTCCTGCACATATCTGGAAGATGACCCTGTTCACTTACATTGTCCTCCACTGCTGCAGATATCTTAAAGAGCATGACCCTGTTCACTTACATCATCTGTACTGCTGCACATATCTGGAAGAGCAGAACCCTGTTCACTTAGGTCATCCTGCACTGTTGCACATATCTGGAAAAACATGACCCTGGTAACTTATGTAATCCTGCAATGCTGCACACATGTGGAAGAGCATGACCCTGTTCACTTATGTCACCCTACACTGCTGCACACATGTGGAAGAGCATGACCCTGTTCACTTATGTCACCCTACACTGCTACACATATGTTGAAGATGCATGACCCTATTGAATTACATTGTCTTCCACTGACGCAGATATCTTGAAAAGCTTGACCCTGTTAACTTACATTGCCCTGCACACTGCTGCACATATGTTGAAGAGCATGACCTTGTTCACTTACATTGCCCAGCACCACTGCATATATTTGGAAGAGCATGACCCTGTTCTCTTACATCATCCAGCACTGATGCACATATCTGGAAGCACATGACCCTGTTCACTTACATTGACCTGCACTGCTGCACATATGTTGAAGAGCATGACCCTGTTCACTTATATCATCCTGCACTGCTACACATATATGGAACCATATTATCATGTTCACTTACATTGTCGTGCATTACTACATACATCTGGAAGAGCATGACCCTGGTTCACTTACATTGTCCTGCATTGCTGCACACATCTGGAAAAGCATGCTCCTGTTCACTTTTGTTGTCCTGCACTGCTGCACATATCTGGAAGCACATGAGCATGTTTGCTTACATCATCCTGCAATGGTGCACATATGTTGAAAAGCATGACCCTGTTCACTTGCGTCATCCTGCACTCCTGCACATATCTGGAAGCACATGACCTTGTTCACTTACATTGTCCTGCACTGCTGCGTAAATCTGGAAGAACATGAACCTGTACATTTACATAATCCTGCACTGCTGCACAAATCTGGAAGAGCATGGTCCTGTTCACTTATGTCATCCCGCACTGCTGCACACATTTGCAAGAGTATGACAATCTTCACTTACATCATCCTCCATTGTTATCCATATGTTGAAGAGCATGACCATGTTCTCTTATGTCATCCTGCACTGCTGCACACATGTTGAAGAGCATGCCTCTCTTCCCTTATGTCATCCTGCGCTGCTGCACACATCTGGAAGAGCATGACACTCTTCTATGTTTATTCAGATACCTTTAAGTCAAACACAGTAAAGAGCACTGGATGCAGGACTGGCCCCTGCAGACCCCCCATCACTTTTTTATTTTCAGACATTGTCCCTAAGTCCCAGTGTTACTTACAACTGCACTAGTTCTTCTATCAACTGTCTTATTAGAGCCAACTCAAATGCCTAAGTGAAATAAATAAATAAATAAATAAATAAATAAAATAAATTAAATGTTCCTTGTCAACATATTCTGTATCCCTTCATAAAAATGAATCTTGCCATGGATCCCCTTCATTATGTCGACTTACCATAAAGTCAGCTTTCATAACAGCGAGACCATAGTGTCAAATCTTTAAAATCATAAACTCCAAGAACATCATATTGTCTCACCGGGAAAGTTACCACTTGGTCATCATGGTGAACTTTGCCCTTTTCTCCACTGTAATGCCATCTTGGAATTGGTATATTTAGTTAGGAGGGTGTGGGGGAGTGTGGGGGTGAAGCCCCCACTTCAGTGGGTTTAATTTGCATAGGTTTCTAATGTTATTGTTGATGGCCAAGTAGTAACTTTCCTGGTGAGAAAATACGATGTTACAGGAATTTGTGATTCTAAAGATTCGACACTTTGGTCTCACTGTTATGAAAGTTGATGTTATGGTAAGTCGACATAACGAAGTAGATCCTTTGCTATATGACACCACTGTTGTATATTACAATGATGTTTTTTTCTCAAGAGAAGCAGCCAGCCATTCCCTCAGGATAATCTCCCTGACTTTCTCTGCCACTGCTAGCAAGCCTGTAGTACCCTGATTTTAACTGCACCCCGCCTGCTTGTATAATGGTATCATTCTTCCTGTCTTCCATTCTTCGGGAACTTCTTCACTTGTCACATATTTGCTGAAGACCTATGAGAAGTGATCCTGCTAGTGCACTGGACACATTTATTTATTTGTTTGTTTGAATTTGTTGACCAGGGTAGAGCCCTGAACACAAATGACCAGTTTTAATCTCAATCCAGAGAGATGCTTGAAGACTGTAACAGGCAGCACACCTGATCTTTTTCCTTATATGGGCACCTACCAAGCTGGACTTACCCTGTAATCAAATGTTAACAAATAAATGAATATCCCTTTAGAGGAGGTTGTTTCCTTTCTATATCCTCTATCTCTATCTTGGTGTCTTTCTGGCACCCTTCCATCCCTACCTTACCGCTGCCTCAGCATGATTCTTTCACTTTCCTTTCCTTTGTGGACAATGAACTGAAGCATTCATTCAGTACTACTGTTCCTTCCCTGTCTTCTTTGATCTCTTTCCAGTCTTTGCTCAGTCTGGCCAGGTCAGGCTCTCCATTTTCAGACTTAATGTTTCTTTTTAGCTTGTTTATAAAAGCCTATGCTTAGATGTGACACTTTACCCATATTTATTTTTTACTGTACTTTATTTTTCTTTCTCCTTTCCGCTACATGCCTAAGAAACCTTTGGTCCCCTTTCTGACCCTTTTACACCAAATCCCTTTGACTGGTGGCTTTGCTATCCTCACTGGTATGTTCTTGTCTTTCTTTCCTTGTTGTCCTGTGCACTGTTACATCCCTTTCCCACCTTGTCCTTTTCATTTCTCCCTCAAATCCTTGACCATAATAATTAGATACTCCAACACTCACCCCTACCCATAGCTTGCTATCCCCTCACATTGGCCTCGAAGTCATCTTTGACCCTTTCCCTAGTTTATTTTAACCCAGTCCCCTAAATTCAAGCTAAATGTGTATGTTTCTGCAGTCTTAGCCTTACCCCCTGTAAATGACACGATAGTATGATTCCTTTTAGTTAACAGTACTGTTAACTGGATATCCTTGACCTCTCTACCCCCGACCCATTTTAATTAAGCCCCATCTATTCTTTCTGGTACAGCTCTAAATGAGTGAACCTGAAATAGTCCAAAATCTCTGTCCACGTCCATTCCTTTGCTTTGCAGCTTGGAATCTGTCCTTGTGCATTTGCCATATGTAACTGTACACAACTGTTCCCTTCATTCCCGTGTCTTCACCAAAAGGTCACTTATGCTAAGTTCTTACTCTAGTCTCTCTGTCTCACCTCCTTCATGAGGTGTCTTTCCTCCCCTCTGACCTTAATTTGATACCATCCTTCAGGCAAATCTCCACCACTATCCAAACATGGTCATTCTTGAACAAACAATATTTAGGCATTTTCATGTCCCACTCTTTCTTGTAAACTGGCCAGCCTTCTGTGATGACAGAAGAAATGTCCACCCTTCCATGTGATAGCACTAATGTCCACTATCCCATGCAATAGCAGTAATCTCTGCCCTCCCATGAGATACCAATAATGTCCACCCTCCTATCCTGCACTACTGTTTAAAGCTACTTCCATTTTTGCTTATTTAAATGTGTTCACTAGAGTACAGCACTAATCTCAATGGCCCATTTTCAGGTCAGTCCAGTAGACAGAGAGTGGTAATAGTCAAGTGATGCATGAAAACCATGATCAGATATACAATATGCCCACAATTCTGAGCTAGGCAATCACAATGAAAACACTTCAGAAGTAGGCAATTTTGCAGAATTAGTTGAAAGAAGATGCAAAATAACATAGTATCGCTTTACAATAAATCAAACATTATACGTAAATCACATAACACAATTGTAGAAATAACATTTTGGCAGGGAGGGAAGAAAAAAGGCAGATGGCAATGAATAACATTTGAAGAATTAATAAATGAAACGGAGAAGCAAGGGAATGACTAATTTACATACAACTGGATGAAGAAGTAAATGAAGTGAGTTAAAACAAGCAATTTTTTTACCTTGGCTTTTTGTACTGCAACATAATCCTACCCAACCATGCTGTGAAATCCCCTTGTTTGTTTTACTGATATGCTACACCCATTTTGAGAACTTCGGCAACATCCCTCCTTCTCCTCCCTCTTTGATCAGAGTGTAAAGTTACTACCCTATGTGACCTGTCTCAAGCCCCCCTATCTTTGCATTAGTGCCAAAGCTTTCTCCAGCCACAGTCATTATAGTACCTAATCTCCTTCTTTAATGTACAGACTGCTGGCACTAATATCATCTATAAGAATGTTACTTACAACCCCTTATCTTGGCATCTTTCTGCTACCTCTTTGGCGCTGTTTGCTAACACATCAACTGTCTTCTCTGTCATGTTGTCAGTGTCCACATGTTTCACAAAATAGGTCCAACCCTCCCCCCTTGGTGACTGCTTTGGTCATCTCCTCCCATATCTTGTCAAGTCTAAACATCAAGACTAGTTTGACTGTAACAGACTGCCTTCTGTCTCAGTTGTCAAGACTCTTAATCCCCCTTTGGTCGCTCAATTTTAAGTCATCAAAATGCTGTTCTTTTTTCCCCACATTAGCTCTTGTCTCCCTCATTTCTTGTCCAGCACTGTCTCTCATCTCCTTTACTTCCTACCCCATTTTGCACCCATCTTCTCTGCAACATTTCATTGCAGTTTCACGGGTCTATATTATATCATCAAATGCTTAAAAAAGTGAACACTGATTGATCGACCTAATTTAAGCGAAAGCTTACAAGCTCGAACTGTCAGATCAGCGATTTTTTTCCCAGAGAAAAAAATCGCTGATCCAAAACACATACACACAACACAAGCACACCAAACAAACAGAAATCCACACACATACACCTAAAATCTGATACCTAACCCTACACTAAACTATGCACACACCACTAACTACCCACTTACCTTAACCCAAACCCTAACCCTAAGGTCCGTCACTATCGCACACTCACCTTACCCGCTCCCTAACCCTAACTCACTTAAATCCACCCTAACCCTCATGTCCACTCAATTGGACACACACCTAACCCGAGCCCTAATGCTAACTCACCTAAATCACCCTAACACTCACATCCACACAATCGCACACTTACCTGAATCCGACCGGTAACTTTCCACCATAACACTGAAAATACCGAAGCAACAGAAACGGACAACCAAATTCTTTTCCTAGAAAAAAATTTGAGTTTCTGCTGCTTTGATATTTTGCAGTTTCGCGAAAATAAGTTCGATCAACCAGCGTTCACTTTTTTAAGCGTTCGAGGATATAATATAGACCCCAGTTTCACTATCCCAGCCCTCCTCCCTAAATGTGCAGATTGCCTCCATCCCTTTGTTGCACCTGAATCTTTCTCATATCGACCATATTCTCCCTATTGGGTCTAACCACTATTCTGTTCCATTTACTTTATTTTTCTTTCAGCTGTCTGTGTCCACTTCGTGCTCACTTTCCTCATCCTACCCAAGCTGTGTTAGTTTCCTTATAGCCAAAAACACCCAAAAAACGGACCAGCTGTAAGGATGTATGATTTTATTGCTTCAAATCTTATCAGCAATGGTCAAAACCATGCTGAATAAACAAACCGGTTTCGGCTAATGAAAGCCTTTTTCAATGCCAAGTAAAAAAAGTAAAGTAGGACATCACCATGTGAGCCCTACTTATAGTCCCTCACTTAAAGAGGTATTGCCCAAATTGGATTCAGCATAATAGCTGAGTGAAAAATTCAAACAATTCAAACAACATGTACCCATAATTCAGCCCATACATAAAAAATTCTGTATGATGTTTGTACAAAAAATAAATAAAAATAAAAAATAGATAAATAAATTGTAAATATACATGTGTATATTCCAACAATGTTTAGCATACATAGAACTATATACAAATATTAATTTTGTATATTGAATGGAACAATTCAACCAGATATGCCCCAAATGAATAACTAGACATTGTGAATATATATCACAATGTATACATAAGGCTAGGATGTTAATGTGGTATAACCATGTAAAATTCACTCATGGTGGGTATATACAAACACCATATGAATATGGAATACTAAAATGGAATATATAAGCATGAAATATATCAAAATATACTTGTATTCACAACCTATTAAATTGGTTCTAATGTATTCAAACCTGGTCTAAAAAGACCTCGTAACCTTATAATCCATTTGTACTCCATTTCATTCAATTTTTTATGCCATCCTGCCTTCATTTGTCGATGTAAAGTGATTCTATCTATGATAATAAATGTAAAATGAGCAGAAGGATGTTCAAGGGTATGTTTGTACAAAGCATTAGTCATGCGTTTGTGTTTAATTGCACTAATATGTTCACAAACCCTCAGTTTAACAGACCTGGAGGTCTGTCCCACATAAAATGCAGAACAATTACATGTGGCCAAATATACTGCCCAATCCGAACTACAATTAGAAAACATCCTAATCTCAAAAACCTGGGATGTATTTCTACTAGAGAACTCTTTAGTTTTGGGCATGTGTTTACAAAATAAACAATGGCCACATGGAAAACTTCCCTTCAATGTGTTTCCCTCCAAAGTGGTCTGTAATGGATACTGTGAACTATGTCTCTTGTAATGGGTTAGAAAAGAATTTAAATTTCTACCCCTTCTATAAGAAAAGGAACACTGTTGGGGTAATATATCATTTAGAATTTCATGGGAACGTAAAATGTCCCAATGTTGATTGATAATCTCAACAAATCGATTAGTATTAGCCCCATAAGTGCTAACTAGCCTTAAAGGGGAATGCCTCCCTGATCTGTGGTTGAACTGTTGTTTAGATTTATATTGTAATAATTCTAAACGTGATGAATGTTTAACTGTTTTCAAAGATTTCATAATGATGTGTTTTTGATATCCACGATCAACAAATCTATTGACAAGATCATCACAAGCCTTGGAACCTTCCTCCGAAGAGGAACATATTCTTTTCATCCTCATAAATTGTGATTTGGGGATGTTGTGGATGATGTGGCGTGGATGACAACTATTCGCATGTAGCAGAGTGTTATACTGAGGAAATTTTCTATATACTGATGTAGCTAGAGTTTGATCCTGGAGTCTCTTAATCATGACATCCAAAAACACAATGCTATCATATTCTATGTTGACCGAAAAACGAATTCCAAAACTGTTGTCGTTTAAATAATCAACAAATTTAGAAAGTTGTTCCTTAGTTCCACGCCACACCATCCAACAATCATCAAGATATCTTCTCCAAATATCAAGATCTAACAAAAAAGAATTGTGATCTGTATCATATATATAAGTGGCCTCAAAATAACCCATGAACAGATCCGCATATATGGGGGCAAAAGACGCCCCCATTGCTGTTCCATTGACTTGCCAATAAGCTTGGCCATTATAATAGAAAATGTTCTTACATAACACAAATTCAGTTAATTTGGTCAAAAAATTGTTAAATTCCATAGAATACAATTTGGATTTATAAAGCCAATATGAAACCGCTAGAATGCCTAGTTCATGTGGTATGCTGGTATATAATGAGGCCACGTCAAGAGTACACAACCACCAGGAGGATTCCAATTGTGAATCTTGGACTATATTAAGAAACTCCGTTGTGTCCTGTATACGTGATCGAATATGTTTCAATAAAGGTTTTAAATAAACAGTAAGAAAGCAAGATAGAGGCTCAGTTAAAGAACCACGCCCAGAGACAATAGGTCTACCTGGGGGGTTTTTTGGATCCTTATGGATTTTAGGTAGCAGATACAGGTACTGATGTATAGGTTCCTCCACCTGTAATTCCTTAGCTACCTTTTCCGTAATTACCCCCTGAGTAACTGACACCTCCAAAAACCTGTCTATTTCAGCCTTAAAACATATAGTAGGGTCCAGCTTAAGCTGTTTGTAATAACTAGTATCCGACAACTGTCGAAGAGCTTCATTATGATATGCTTGATAGTCCATGACCACTATGGCACCTCCTTTGTCTGCCATTGTAATGACTAGCTGTTGATTGTTCTTAAGCTCTAATAAAGCCTGTCTTTCACTATGGCTTAGATTATTAAACTGTGGTTGATATACATTAGCATAATGTAGTTCTTTCATGATACATTCCCTGAAAATAGAAACATGTTTATTCATTGGAGCAACAAACGTAGATTTTTTGAATCTAAATTCAGTAGATCTTTGAGATTCATTCTTATCTGAAAAAAATATTTTCAGATTAAGTAATCTACAAAAATTGTTGACATCATTTAATAAATCATGTTCAGGAACCACAGAACTTGGAACAAAGTTCAATCCTTTATTCAAAAGTGTGAAGTTTTCCCCACATTAGCTCTTGTCTCCCTCATTTCTTGTCCAGCACTGTCTCTCATCTCCTTTACTTCTTACCCCATTTTGCACCCATCTTCTCTGCAACATTTCATTGCAGTTTCACGGGTCTATATTATATCATCAAACGCTTAAAAAAGTGAACACTGATTGATCGACCTAATTTAAGCGAAAGCTTACAAGCTCGAACTGTCAGATCAGCGATTTTTTTCCCAGAGAAAAAAATCGCTGATCCAAAACACATACACACAACACAAGCACACCAAACAAACAGAAATCCACACACATACACCTAAAATCTGATACCTAACCCTACACTAAACTATGCACACACCACTAACTACCCACTTACCTTAACCCAAACCCTAACCCTAAGGTCCGTCACTATCGCACACTCACCTTACCCGCTCCCTAACCCTAACTCACTTAAATCCACCCTAACCCTCATGTCCACTCAATTGGACACACACCTAACCCGAGCCCTAATGCTAACTCACCTAAATCACCCTAACACTCACATCCACACAATCGCACACTTACCTGAATCCGACCGGTAACTTTCCTCCATAACACTGAAAATACCGAAGCAACAGAAACGGACAACCAAATTCTTTTCCTAGAAAAAAATTTGAGTTTCTGCTGCTTTGATATTTTGCAGTTTCGCGAAAATAAGTTCGATCAACCAGCGTTCACTTTTTTAAGAGTTCGAGGATATAATATAGACCCCAGTTTCACTATCCCAGCCCTCCTCCCTAAATGTGCAGATTGCCTCCATCCCTTTGTTGCACCTGAATCTTTCTCATATCGACCATATTCTCCCTATTGGGTCTAACCACTATTCTGTTCCATTTACTTTATTTTTCTTTCAGCTGTCTGTGTCCACTTCGTGTTCACTTTCCTCATCCTACCCAAGCTGTGTTAGTTTCCTTATGGCCAAGACTGACTCCCTCTCTATATCATCACGTGCTTCCACTGTCAATGCCTTTCCTTCCACAATTGCTTCCTTCTTATTGTCCTTCTTTGTGGGTGCCTGTAATACTGTCTCCCTTCAACTTATTTTGTGCACCCATTTACCTGTACACCTATGACAGCCTCTGCTCATGTCCTCCATTCATCTTATTTTTCTTCTCCCACCTCAGCTTGTCTATTGTTTTAATTGCCTCCACTCTTCCATTCTCACTGTACACTTTTTCTCCTAACTAACCAGCTCAGTATCTCCTCTAACTACTATATTTTTTCATGAAGCTCTTCCATTCTGCTGTCCACACATTTCTGCTATGCCAGATTTATATGAGCCATTTTATTATCCAGAATGCAAAGCTTCTTTTTGTCCTAGCCTACTCTTGAATATAAAAGGAGCATTCCTACATTCCATTCTGGATAAAAAAAATATTTGGCTCATGGAGAGTTTGCATTGCAATTGCAAAGATGTGCAGTCTGCAGAACTGGGAAGTTTCAAGGGTGGCTATAGAAGTTAGCTGAGATACTCGGCTAATTAGGGGGGAAAACACTGTAGGATTATGAAGGAAGACACAACCAGAGGTAATGTAGATAGAAAGGGTTAGAAAATGGAGTACTTAGTAACTAACTAGGGTTTCCTACCTCAGGTGTTATACCTGGCCTTTTAAAAACAAATGTCAGGCAAGTGGCAAATTAGTAGGTACTTAGGAAGAGCAAGTTGGCAATTTTTATTTAATTCGTCTTAACAATACCCTCCTGTAGAACAATGAAACATATCCTCCATTAGCTGTGTTCTAAATCAGGTGTGACACTTACTGTTCCCCCTACTGCACAGGAATTGAAAATCAATGTATACCTTAACATGTTAAGACAGCAGCATATCTTCAAATTGCTATGTTTTAGGCATAGTGCTATGATTTTGGTCCTCAGATTTAGTCTTGCTCCTTATAGATTTACTGACTTCCTTATAAAGTCAGGCCTGCCTTTGGTGACATTCCTTATTAAATAAATAAATAAATGCACTAAGACTATGCAAAGATTTCCTACCACTTACTATGTAGGGTCTAGCACTTGAAGAACTTCTATTGTGAAAATAAGAAAGTGCTCCTCTTTCAGACCTTTTGCTTTTGTGTTTTAAGTATCAGTGCTATTCTTTTTAATGCTTAAAGGCTGCGAGGTATTGACAAGCCTCTCAGGTGAAACACCACATATTCAAACATCTTGGTCATAGGAGACTCCATCATGAGACACACGACTCCCCCCTCACCGGGTTGGATAAAGAGAGGGTTGCAGTCATTTACCAGTCAGGGGTCAGGATTCACCAGATAGTGCAGGCACTCAGGTCACTCAAGTAAAAATACCAGTATGATTCAGTGCTTCCCTATTATATCAATGAAAGTTTAGCTTGTCAAAATGCCAAACATTCACAGCTAAACTCTGAAATGGCAAATCCGCAAACAACCACCTAAACAAATTTTTTCCCATGGAGGAAAAAATTCACTTAGCCAATGGACACCACAAAAGCCTTTAAACCCTATTTAAGTGGGGGAGTTTGCCCCCACACCCCCCTAACTAACCCACACCCCCCTAACTAATTATACTAACTCCAAGATTGCTCTACATTGGGGAAAAGGGCAAATTCTTGGTAACGGCCAAGCAAATTTTTTTCCCTGAGAAAAAATTTGCTTAGGTGGAAGTTCGTGGTTTTGCCGTTTTGGAGTTTAGCTGTCGATGTTTGGCATTTTGACAAGCTGAACTTTCATCAATATAATAGGGAACCTGATTCAGTCATAGTCCATGTGGGTGTGAATGATCTGTGATGTGCCTCTATGGGCTATATGAATAAAGACATAATGGACTTCTCTGAACATGTGCCGCATTCTACTCTCACCAAGAATTATACCACAATATAAACAGAAAATGATTGACTTCAGTCATTCGCTTAGCAACTGGTGTCATTCCAAGGGGATCCAGTATTTGTCAGCCTGGGACAATATGATTGACAGACCACACTGTGTTGCCAGATATGGTGTGCACCTGTCGCTGCTTCATTTTTGAATACTGGCCAAGGCATTAGCTACCCCTAAACTGCCTTTTTTAGGCAGTGCCAAACCAACAGACCTACCAACATAACAAATTCTTCTAATGCCAAGCTGTAGGTACTACTGCTCAGTGCTAGGAGTCCAAGAAACTGCACTTCCTGGAAGCTCTCCTCACCCTGTAGAATGCGGATATCTGTGCAATTTCAGAGACATGGTTCAAGACAGCGGGAAAGCACAACAGCAGTCCAAAGCTGCAATGCATATCACACATTCAGACCACCCCAGGAAAGGAAAAAATGAAAGGAAGAGGTGTTTACATTTACATAACAAAGCAATTGCACCTCTAAATTAGTAAAGCAGGATGGCTCGCTTGAGCTACTCCATGTCCAGCTGACCATAAGCAAAATCCCCCACCATATCATCAGTACGTACAGGCCCCCAACCATGAACCATGAAAACCACTCCACTTAAAACCACTCTCTTAAAACCCTCTTTTGCGCATTTCTGTGCATAGCGCAGCATCGGGCAGTGCCGCTTAATCAGGTTTAAACTATTCCCGGCTCCACAAAGTCTGCTCTTCACTTTTTCCCTTAGAACTGTTCCAAATCTCAAAGTAAGCACTCTATTTTCCTTCTAAAACCCAGCTGTAGCTAGGATAAGTGTCTTATAAGTAAGCACTAATAAACTAAAGCACTACACCCTCTTATACTCCCTTTAAGTACTTGGTTCCCTATTGGTCCTTTTTGATCAAGTCAAAAAGTAATTCCTTATACTATTCTGGCATGTCCAAAAGTCAGTTTCAGGTTTACTCTCCAGTCCAGCTGGTGAATATGGGAATCTTGAGGCAATGTTACAACTGCCTTATGTACACAGACCACCCTCTCCTCTTCCCAACAAGCTCAAATATATGTGAGAGATGCAACTATATAGCCAAACTGGAGGCTGAGCTCTCTCTACATAGTACTGGCATGGTCAGTCTGGAAGAGAAGGTAATCACACACACCACAAATCCAGTCTCACATAGACCTATCGCAACAGCAAACCAAACACATAAACACACAAAAACATACTCGTAGGCTCTAAGTAAAAATCTGTCCAAGCAACAGAGACCTCCAAAGCAGACATCCAAGCAACTGCTACCCCACAACAATACCCATGTATCACATAGTTCACAAAGTCAGTGTGCCACACAGTCACAACCCTTAAGGCTAAACAACACACCTAATACACTTGTAGTAGGTGACTCTATTGTCAGACACACTAATGTCCCTCTCACCAGGCTGAACAAGGAGAAAGTCACTGTAAGCTGCCTGTCGGGTGCCAGGATCCACCACATAACACAAGCACTCAGGTCACTCCAAAGCAAGTACAAATATGACTCTGTCATTGTCCATGCTGGTGTGAATGACCTGAGACGTACCTCCCTGGATTACATGAAAAGAGACATAGAGGAGCTCTCTGATCATGTGGCCCAGGCCGGTATGACCCTGACCTTGAGTAGCATCTTACCCTCACCAAGAATGATACCACAGTATAAAGACAAAATTATCAATTTCAACAATTGGCTAAAGTATTGGTGTCACTCAAAGAGGATCCAGTGTCTGTCAGCCTGGGATGACATGCTTGACAATCCACGTTGCTTAGCTAGGGATGGCTTGCACCTGTCACCCCTGGGTTTTCGAATACTGGCCAAGGCTCTTGCCAACCCCATAGTGCCTTTTTTAGGCAAGGCTCAAAAGACAAACCCACCTCCTTAGACAACACAAGGAAAAAGAAACTAAGGGTAATGCTGCTCAATGCCAGAAGTCTAAACCTCAAGATGCACACACTCGAGGCTCTCCTCAGTATGGAGAATATTGATATCTGTGCAGTAACAGAAACCTGGTTCAAGGCTCCCGAGAGCACCACAGCACTACCAGGTTATACCTCATACCATGCTTTTCAGCCCCAAAACTCAGACTGAACCACAAAAGGAGGGGGAGTATCCATATTCATCTAAGATACCCACACCTCCAGGTTAGTGGCACTGCATGAAGCATCGGAGACCATCCATGTGCAACTAACAGTGGGAAAAACTGCCTTTCAGTTTGTAGCCTGCTACAGACCACCCTCTCAAACTCAGGAACCCCACTTGGCTTTCCTGAAGACACTGGAGAATATGAAGGTCTCTCCAAACACCATTATATTGGGTGACTTTAACTACCCAAACATAGATTGGGAGCACTACTCAAGCCCCAACACCCTAGCCCAATGGTTCCTAGAATTTATAAACTCAAATGCTATGGAACAACTGGTCACCACTCCCACAAGAGGGGAAAACATATTGGACCTGATCATCACCAACATGGGGACTCTATGTTCCATACTAGAGGTATACCCCTCATTGGTAAGATCTGACCATAAATTAATCACTATGGACATCCATATCCCGTCCTCACCCCCAGCAAAGGAAACCACGGTCAAAAACTTTTCAAAAGCAAACTTCCCACTTCTCAAAACCGAGGTGGAATCCATCAAAGCCCCAGGGCCAGTGGAAAATACGGCCCTAACCGCAGAATCCTTTGCAAACGCATTCTATGGATACCTACAGGAATGCATGGATCGTGCTATCCCAAATAAAACCAAGACACATTCCTCCAAAGGCAGGAGACCTGTCTGGTGGACCCCAGCCATAAATAAGCTGTGCAACAGAAGGAGGAAGCTACTACATGATAGAGCAAAATCCCTGAAAGGGAAGGCAACTCTGATCAGTACTAGCAAGAAACTACGATCCCTCATAAAATCATCTAAGGCTAGCTTTGAAAGAAAAATTGCACAAGACACTAAAGATAATCACAAGGCTTTCTTTAATTATGTCAGAAACCTGGGTGGAAACTCCCAGATATGCTCTGAGTTAGTGCAAAATGACAAAAAATACACTGAACCCACAGACATTGCCAACATCCTAGCAGACAGGTTCAGTGCAAACTTCTCTCCCCCTTTCCCCCAAATGAGCAAATGACTATCCCAACAGAGTGTAGCCTCCCTGACATCACAGATGCACAGGCGAGAGCTGCCTTCTCCAAAGCAAAAAACACAGCACAATGGGACCGGACGGTGTCCTGGGCTGCGTTTTACATGAGCTCCAAGAAGAACTGAACCCTCACTTAAAATAACTGTTCAGTCTCAGCCTTACAACAGGATATATACCCAAAGAATGGCGTACAGCAACAGTGGTCCCACTCCATAAAGGTGGTGCCACAATGGATCCTGGAAACTATCGCCCTATAAGCCTAACTAACCTGGACTGCAAAGCTATGGAGCATATCATCATGGAACTCATAAACAAAGACATTGGGAACCTCCAAACACTAGATCCTACCCAATTTGGCTTTGTTAAGGGCAGATCTTGCCTCTTGAACCTGGTCAATTTCTTTGAAACAGTCACCAAGGCCATAGACGAAGGGAAGGTAGTCCACACAGCCTACCTTGACCTTGCAAAAGCCTTCGACACAATACCCCACTCGGGCATCATAAATAAGCTTACCAGCTTAAATATCAACCCCTATGTTACAAGATGGGTTGCAAACGGGCTTAGGGATAGAACCCACATGGTCAGAATTGAAGGTGCCATGTCAGACTCTAAACCAGTTACAAGTGGCGTCCCACAAGGCTCAGTCCTGGGACCTCTCTTGTACGGTATATATTTCTCTGAAGTACAGGCTAACACAGGAGGACTATGGCTGACAAAGTTTGCAGATGACTGCAAACTGGGGGACATAATCGACTCGCCGGCTGACACAAGCATCCTCCAAAAAGGTCTCACAGAGACAGATAACTGGTGCCAGAGCCATGGCCTAAAGCTAAATGCCAAAAAGTACATAGTCATCCCCTTTGGGAAAAACAAAGTGCCCACAAATTACCACATAGGTGGTAATTCATTAAGTACGGAAGAAGTAATTAGGGATTTGGGGACCCAAGTAGATTGCAATCTCTCCTTTGACAATCACATTGCCAAAGTGGTTAGAAAGACATTCTATATAGCCCACCTTAACACGAAGGGGTTCACATCTAGATCAAGAGAGGTCATTGTGCCCCTCTACTCATCAGTCATCAGGCCCATAATTGAATACAATGCCCCATTTGGGATGTACCTTACCTGACACCTGCTACAACTATAAAGACCCCAAAAGTACATCACCAAGAGGATCAAGGGACTCAAACAGATGCCCTACGCAGTTAGGCTAAAGAAACTCCAGCTCTACTCAGTTGCTTACCGCCTACTCAGAGGCGATCTGTGCCTGACGTATAAAGCCATGTCCAACCCAGAATTAATGGACATGCTCCACCTCATGAAATCCAAATCCATCAGAACTACACGCTCCAGTGACTTAATCCTCAGCACAGAAATAAATAGAACATATTGGAGGGACAGATTCATATCCCAGAGGCTCCCCTCAATCTGGAACAAAATCCCAATCCATCTCAGACAGAGAGTCAATGACCCTCTTCAAGAAGAATCTTGACGTTTGGATGGGAGATCGTAAATTTACCCCTGGGATCTCTTCTGTGTCACTGCTAGACAGAGGCACGGTAAACTAACCTTAAATGGGCTATCTTCTGTGACCTGCTATACAGATGCACAGTCAACTAATCTAAGAAGGGTGGCGAAAGCCAAACACACTCTGGCTAGGCTTGTAAATGCCCTAGGGCAGATAGCCTAGTATCAGCCTATGAACCTATGAACCTATGAACTTACCTGAAGTTATTAGAATCACTTACCATTCTGCCTAAAATACTACTCGTGGGTGATTTTAACTACCCCTCCATAAACTGGGAAACATAAATGACCACTAACATGCAGTCTCAGAGATTCCTGGACTTTGTCAATGCAAATTCTCTGCATCAGCTGGTCTGCACTCCCACCAGGGGCTGAAATATCCTTGGTATAGTACTCACAAACATGGGGAATGCTGCACCCCCCCCCCCCCGCATAAGTCCTCATTGGTAAGATCAGATGATAAATTGATCTCCTTTAAAATAAATGTAGCAGTAGAACCTCCCTAAAACCCTAAAAAAATTTTCCAAGGCAAATTGCCTTCTATTAAGTGATAGCATAGGTGATTTTAAAGTTACCCCTAGCCCTGAAAACTCGGAGGCCAATGCAGAAGTATGCATGAATGCCCTGTAGAACCACTTACATAACTGCATAGAAACAGCAGTACCTTACTAAACTAAACCCATGTCTAGCCAGAAAAACAAGTCATCCAGGTGGACCCCTAA
This sequence comes from Protopterus annectens, assembly GCF_019279795.1. Taxonomy (NCBI): domain Eukaryota; kingdom Metazoa; phylum Chordata; order Ceratodontiformes; family Protopteridae; genus Protopterus; species Protopterus annectens. The sequence goes on from NC_056736.1 coordinate 521,337,239, forward strand.
CATACATATTCTATACAACAGAAGGAAGAATTTCCTGTCTAGAAGAAAGCAGGAGCATGGACAGCAGGGAAAGAATCCCTCATTAGTCTCAACAGGCAAATCAGGGAACGAGCCAAGTCTTCAAAAGATAAATACCAGACTAACATAGCCTCCCGAGCAAAGGATAACCACAAGGCATTTTAGTTATGTCTGAAATCTTAAGGGAAGCAGTTAACATTGTGCTGCGATGCCTGTAGATGGCATTACATACACTCAGTTAGAAGAAATAGCAAACCTGGTGGCCAATATATTCAGCTCAAATTTCACTCCCCATCACTTCAGGTCACTCCCCATGAAATATCCCCTACTATTCCTTTAACTGTTATCACAAAAAAAAAGGTTGTCACTGATACATTGTGCCAAATACTGTGCCCCCCACACACCCCCTAACTATATATACTAACACCAGGATCGCACTACAGTGGGGAAAATGACATACACCTTTGACTTGCCTTAGAGTACTACTTGTCAGTCAAATGAATTTTAGGTGAGATGAACTTTAGGTGATTTGGTCTCCTTGAAATGGGTGTCAGTGAAATGGTCTTTCAGTGAAGTGATACGAATCCATCTATATATATATATATATATATATATATATATATATATATATATATATATATTTAAAGATATAGATATAGATAGGTATAAAAAATATAAGTAGACAGATATCGATATATATATATAGATATAGATAAATAGATATAGATTCATATTAAACACAACTAGATGCCAGTACTAGGTTCATATTGTTTCAAATTGGGAGAGTACTTTTGTATAGTTATTCCACTGACAACACCTGGTGAAAAGTTTCTTACAGTGTTTATTTTTTTTTTTTTTGGTCTAAGTGTATGACACTTTGTTATTTTTTAAAATGCAACACATAAAGAATACCAGACCACTTGATGTACCTTTTGAACTTTGACAAATATGCAATTTTTTTAAAGATATACACATGTATATTACACCCTATACTATACACTTATATTACATCGCACTTTTTCAGAAGGTAAAGATTTCCATTAATTTTTCAGACAGATTAATTTTACACACACACACACACACACACACACACACACACACACACACACACACACACACACACACACACACACACACACACACACACACACACACGCACACACACACACACACACACACACACACACACACACACACACACACACACACACACACAGGCATCTTTCAGCTGCTCAGTCCTACAGTCCTCATTTCACTTATGCTTGAGCTTCACTGTTCTATTCTGTGACGCCTAACTCAGATTTTGGTGTACCATATAGGAGTGATTTGTGTGGACTCAAAACATATTAGTTTAACTGAACTCTAAAATGCAGTATATCAGAGAAATAGGATGACATTTTTTCACATTTATATGCAAGTCTTTTTTTCAGTTCCAGTGACCTTAGAGTGAGACTATGAAAGTAACCCTGCTGCAAAATTTTTTTTTTGATTTTACCAGATACATTGGCATGACAAATCAGCTGTTAGTAGATTTGTTTAGATGGTATGGCAAGCTACTGCTTTCATGCATTTACAGTCAGTGTAGGTTGGTAAAGCATAGTATTTTTATAACTTTTTCCCTGGGAGTTGTATGATCTCAGAGTTAAAATATATAATTAAATGGAGGCCCTGGGAGGGTGCATGCCTTCTTTGTGTTTTTTTTTTAAGTTTTCAGTAGCATGTCAACATGCATAATGTCTATAAAGTTGCTTCAACATTATGCATGTCGATATAAATGTTATATGGTCAAATTAAGTACATCCATATTTGACAAACACAAGGCAGGATTTTTGCCAAGTCAAACATGTAACAGTTCACAGCAATATTTGATGCATTTCTGATGGTTGTTAATGCTAGGAGCATTAATAATAAAGTTTTTTATTGGAAAATTTGTTATGTTCCCACAAGACTGATGTTGTTATTGTTTGTGAAACATGATTTAAAAACAATGACTGGAAACTGGTTCTGTCAGGGTATACATGTTTTACTGTGTAGGACATTCAACAAAAAATCAGGTGGAGGTGTTATGGTAGAGATTAATAATAGCTATGAGACCTGTGATTATTATTTGTTTAATAATAACACCAATACTGTAGATTATGTAACTGTGAAAATAAAAACAACCCTAGAACACATAACAATTGTTGGAGTGTATAGACCACCAAAGTCAAGTGCTAATGACCTTGAAGAATTCATACATTTCTTGCATGAAACACAAGATGGAAGAATAATTGTTGCTGGGGATTTAAATTTACCAGAAACAAACTGGAATAATATTGAATCAACAACATTAGTAAGGAAATTATTTACAATGTATGTTCATGAACAAGAATTGCTTCAATTTGCAAAAAAAAAAAAACTACCAGGGAATGAAACATGCTAGACATTCCACGGGATTCATGAAGCTCGGCACAAGGACGGTTTTAGCCTTGCACTGAGCATCCTCCTCAGAGATGGTGCAGCAGCACCATATGAATATTTAAGAGGGTGCGTTGCTGCACCCTCAACGTGCACAGGAAACGTGTGTGAGTGCAGGGGGTGTGATTAAGTGCTTTACGGAGGCTTAAACATGCCCCCACAGTTGCACAACCTACATTACTTACTGTTAGAGCATGCTTCTAATAGTAAGCAATATGTCAGTGTCCGTGGATACCGAAATGCATGCAAAGCATACAAAAGTGTCCACGAATACTGAAATAAACTCAAGGGTGTAAACACACAAGCACAGAGTTGAATGTTGAGCCCCTGTCCCTAGAACTATTACATTTAAATTCCCCGTGTCCCTATGTTACTGTTGTATCTCTTTGTTACTGAAAGTGTAAGCAAAGTGCAGTGTGTTTGCACATCACTGCCCTTTACTTAGCATAGCTTACACGTCAAAATCATCCAAATAGAAAAACACATGCGGAATCAACGTTAACGTCAATAGTGTAGTGGTCAGACCATCCATGTCATGAACAGACATTCCCATTTTGAGTCCTACTGCAGCACATATAATTTTCCATGTGGAATGTGTATATGAACATATTTTAACATCCTTTTGCTGTATAACCTACATAATAACATGTAAATGTGAACTGGAGTACTGCATTAACTGTTTACTTAATTTAATTAAGTAAAGTGTTAGTGTCATAATGAATAAGGCACTAGTAAGCAGGTTTAAGCATAAATAAGCAGTAGTAATCATATATTAGCACCAGTAAGCATGTTTAAGTGTGTTTAAATGGGGGGTATGCGTTGCCTACACAGATTAAACAAAGTAGAAGCTAACTGAGTGTAAGAAACTGTAACTGGAGGTTAGCATTGCTTAGCTCTGCGCAAACCTGTGTACACCCGCTCACAACTGCTTTAAAGTGCCTTAATTACTCTGTACCCAACGTCCCGTGTTCTGCCCAACAACAAAATAAACAGCCTCTGCAAGGCTAGAACTCAGGACCCTGTACATCACAGTCACAGTAGTTAACCACTAAGCCATCATAGCAATACATAAAATGGAGGTATCAGCAAACTAATCCTCACCACAGGAAAATCAAATCAGACATGTGAACTGAATCTATGTACAGTGTGATGTTCTATAACCTGCCACAGACCATAAATATGTGAACTGGAGTACTGCAGTAAACATAGAGTTGAGGTGTCATCGTAATAAAGGTTTGAAGTCCCCAGGACACCATACAGTATATGTACACATGACTCACGGATACCAGACACATATGTAACCTGTATGAATAATAAACTAGTGCCAAAAGGCAAATATATTGCTAGATAACCAATAAGCAATGCTAACCTCATCAAAGCCCAAATAAGTAAGTGTAAGCAATGTCTAGGGAAGCCAATACAATCTGCCCACAGGTATACCTCTTTAAGAAGTGCCAACCTGAAGTAAGCAGGTGTGCCCACAGCTCAACCTTTCTGAAACCAGCCAATTACAGAAAAGTGCGGGAATCCGGACCTACTTTAACTGAAGAGGAGGGAATATGGCTCATAACTGGTTGTAGCATCCCCCTGCAGGCAGAATGGCTGGAGTGGGAAAAGGCACTCGCTTTAGAGTGCAGTGCTGGGGCATCCAGGAGTCCAAATTCATGGTATGGCTCCTGGTAAAGCACCATGACAGGAGACTACTGCAGGGCCAGTACCAGGGCTCACAGTACAAAACGGAGGCCTGGGACAGTCTCGCCCATGACCTCACTAGTGCCACAGGTATCCCCCGGACTGGTGATCAGGTCAGGCATCACCATGCAGACCTGAAGCGGTGGAGGGGGGATGTCCTGAAACAGTGGATCCAGGAAGCAAGGCAGATGCAGAATGCCCCAGAACTGAGTAAGTACTCCTTCCACTACGTAGTTAATAATTGCCTAGTTTGTGTATACTATGGATAGGTATGGCTAAATATTACTGTATTTCTCTGATAGCTGCAGATGAGCATGCTGTGAACCAGCAAGCCTATGATGCTAGGCTGCAAAGGATGCATTGCGAGGCAGGTTAGTAAATACCCTGCATGTACTGTCATAACAAATAAATGTAAGAGCTTCAGAAAGTATTGTACCAGTATATAGAATTGTGTAATATGCTGCGAATAAAGGTATAACCCCTGCATTGCTTCTGTTTACTCTGCAGTCATATGTTTTGTACAGTTGCAGTTATTAAATAGTACCGCTGTAGTAAGCAGTGTTACCCACACTGTGGTATGCACATAAAATGTGTATGAAGTTCTGTACAACAATGTTGGAAGTGCAAACAGGTCAGTCATATTAGACAGTAAACATTGCAAAGCTCCACAACAATTGCCTGATAGCATAGTGTACAGTGATCTTAACTGTAATGCATTTGCCACACACAGCAGGGCTTTGAATCCCAGGAGTGCTAGTAAGTTGTATGCATAATCATTCCACACAAATGTACAGAGTTTGTTAGAATGTTCAAAGAGAAAGCTGTATGCATATTAACGCTTAACAACTATACAGATTTTGCTAAAATGCTCAAATAAAGAGTGGTATGCATATTCATACCCCTCAACTGTTCCAATCTGCCCGGTATGTCCAGATAAATGGCCCACATCACCTGCCTTTTGCCCTGCTCGCCTGACAAATTAGTGTGATGATCCAAGAAGTGTAGGCAGTTGTTAATGACATATAACTGATAGTCAGACTTGTACATAGTCGTGTTTATATCACGCTATTGAAAGATGAAAATAGCGAACGCTATTTCATCGAACCTAAAATATATAAATCACATAATATTGAACTTCGCTAATCCAAAACACATACACACAACACAAGCACACCTAAAAAACATCAATCCACACACATACACTTAAAATCCTACAAATAACCCTACACTAAACTGTACATACACTACTATCTATCCACTTACCTTAACCCAAACCCTAACCCTAAGGTCCGTCACTATTGCAAACTCACGTAACCTGCACCCTAACCCTAACTCACTTAACCCGCTCCTAACCCTAACTCACCTAACCCACACCCTAACCCTAACTCACCTAACCCGTGCCCTAACCCTAACGTCCACACAATCGCACACTTACCTGAATTTGACCCGTAACTTTCCACCACAGCGCTGAAAATAGCGAAGCCACAGAACCGGCCAACCGAATTCTTTCCCTAGGAAAGAATTCGGTGTTCTGCAGCTTTACAATTTTTAACATTCGCTGAAAACAGGTCAATATTAGAACATTCGAAGTTTTAAAACTTTGATGTACTGATATAGACCCACATAGTTAAAGAATGTACATGCAAATAAACCTGTCATCCCAGCATCTCACCCAAAGTGTATGAGAGCAATCTCAAAACATGTTGCATTAACACCTGCATCTTGTCAAGCCTGTACGTAAGACATAGGTCCCATACATACTAATCTACAAACATACCATTATGCAATATAAGGCCATTGGGTAGTGTAATGATACATGTAAGGGACAGACCACTGCAGTGACTACGAATGTTGTGAAAACTACAAGGATTTATTAGTTGTTAATTGAACTCTCTCAAACCCCTACCATATGTGCAAAAATAACCGATTTACACAACTCATTCGGTATGTCTACACCCCTAACCTTTGTTGAGACATATGTCCTATTGGTTTATAAATATTCACATCTGTTTCTATGCATGTACCATGTTAAAATACTCCCATATTGGTGGCCTGTTGCCATCAATGAAACCTGCATGTTGTTGTAATGGCCACTGTTGTCCCATATATGCATGTGTTCTGCCTGCTCTGCAACTATTTTATATCTGTGCCCTGGGTAATGGGAATACCTATGCATGCTGTTATAACTAATCCTGAATGCTGTTGACTATTACTAACGCATATCTGCCTTAAACATGCTACAACATAGCTTGTATGGGAAGGCCGGTCCCAGCAGACCCACCTGTCCCACCTCAGCTGGCCATGGCACTGGGCACCAGCACATCTGGGGCCCAGCCTGGGACCTCCTTGTCCGTTGGCCCTGCACCACCTTTAGGTGGAACTGCCACAGGGGATGGGGCTCAACCCCCTGAGAGTGGGACCAGACAGGAACCTGTCACCCGTGGTACAGTCCGGGCCGTGGTGCATAGGGAGCTTGACAGGGAGATTTGAGACTGCCTACACCAGCTTGAGAGCCGAGTGGTGCAACTACAGGGTGAGCCTGCTCCTCCTACATAGCCCCCAGCACAGCCACCTTCTGGGCTGTAAAGGTGCAATGGTGACTGCCCATGGGTGGGGACCTCAGTCCCACTGTATCCATTTGTGGGCTCATGGACTTGCGACTTCCAAACACCCCTCCCCATCCAAGGTGTTCCTCCCCAAATGTGTCATATACCACCCCTGTACATGTCTTGTATGTCTTGTCTGTCATCCTACCCAACCTATCCTCCCTGATCATACCTACTCTCCTTCCCCAACATCCCACTCTCACCTAAAAATAAAAGAAGAAAAGAGCAATCTGTTCCCGCAAAAAAAATAACGCCCCATACATAGCTGTCCATTTCACACATGTGTCCACTAGACACATGTAAACATTTCTAATTGGCATCACAACATACTATTGTTGTCCTCACCCCTCTCTCAGGGGTTTGAGTGTCTAAATGTACTTCCAAATTCATTGCATATGCACAGCTGTTGCTGTAGAAGAAATAGACAGCTATGGACCTTCCCTACACCCTTCCTTCACATCCCTAGCTACCTTGCCTACTGTACTTCCCTGTTTGTGTCCCTTTTTCACCACTTTCCTATCACCCCTTTTTTCATTTCTTTTAAAGAAATTAGCACGGGGGTAAGCGGGCATAAACACTTGTAAGCAACAGTGAGCGGGTTTCAGCCTGTTTGCACAGGGGTAAGCACTGCCTACACTGGTTAAGCAATCAAGAAGGTAACTGAGTGTAAGGAACTATAACCAAAAGTTACCACTGCTTAGCATCACGCAAACCCGTGCACACCCACTTACAACTGCTTAAAAGTGCCTCACCCACTCTGTATCCAACGGCCCTTGTCCTGCCAAGCAACAAAATAAACTACCCCTGCAAGACTCGAACACAGGACCCTGCACACCACAGCCAATGTGATTTACCACTAAGCCATGGCAGACATGAACAAATATGATTTTACCTCAAATCTAGCATCTCGCACAGTCATACCACAGTACAGGAAATGCATTTACATATCTACATGTATGTGTGTGTATGTAGATACAAATATACAGATATATGTTATATATATCTATGTATAAATATATGTAAGTAAGAACAAACAGTTCAACAAAATAAGCATGTAAAACATCAGAAGGAAAACACTGGTAACCCCTGTATCCCTATAATGCTTTTGTCTTAGGTTATATCAAGACTTGGACAGAAAGACATGTGTCATTAATAAAAGCAACCATTATAACACTGTCCCACAGGTGGTAGGACAAGAGCAGTTGCATCAAAATGCCTACCCTGGGTCATCTGTACCACAGAACAGGGGAATGAGGATGGGCAGAGGGCTGACCAAAACACTGCTTCTCGAAATACTGGCAGATTACCACCAGTAGGAGCAACAGTGTTGACCCACTAAGTCTAATCTTGAAACAAAGACATGTTTGTCCCAGGTGGGACAACCCAAAAATTGGGAATAGTGTCTTAGTGGTAACTCATTTCACCAATGTGTGTGGACTAAAAGGTTGGGATGTCTGAGAATGCTTGGAGTGAGTCAACCTATGGGATGGGTCCAGAGGAGTAGGGAGTGGCCAATGTGTAGTGGTGTGGTTACACCATGTTTCCAACTGGAGAATGGATGACTGTTGTGTCAGTGAAGTGTAGGGGTAGGTGTTTGGGGAGCTTTGAACCATGGGTAATTAATTATGCATCGACGCTTACCTGGGTTGGATATATGTTTAACCCTTAGGTGTAAGCTATACAAGCAGTAGTAAGCGTGTTTAAGTGCGTTTGCGTGGGAGCAAGCATAGCCTACACAGATTAAGCAAAGTAGACGCTAACTGAGTATAAGGAAGTGCAACTAGGGGTTAGCAGTGCTTACCGTCATGCAAACCTGCGCACACCTGCTCACAACTGCTTAAAAGTGTCTTAATCACTCCATATCCAATGGTCTTTGTTCTTCCTAGCAACAAAATAAACAGCCTCTGCTAGGCTCAAACGCAGGACACTGCACTCCATAGCCAAAGTGATTTACCACTAAGCCATGACAGATACAAAGATATTTTATGTTTTCAGAAACATATCATCAAGTCCAGTCATGCAACAGTACAGAGAATGTATACCAACATCTAGGTGTATGTGTGTGTAAATATATTAATATTTAAACAGATACAACATATGTAGCTATATATATATATATATATATATATATATATATATATATATATATATATATATATATAGTAATTTCTAAAGCTATATGCATATATATCAATATATATGCACATATATACATGCATATGCCTAAATCGGCACATATATTTGTCTACACCTATATGTCTACGTATACACAGCACGTTACATATGTGTACACAGATATGTATCTATGTAGGTATATACGGACATAGTCATATATATGTTAGCAGATATATATATCTACATACGTATATATGGCCATACATTTGTACATAGCAATGGCAGATTAACAAATACACATATGTCCACATGCACCATTATTGGGGTTGAGAGGCCCCTCACACTATACGTCTTGTACGGATAGGCATCCCCCCACAGCCAAACACGTGCACCCTGCAATACACTACCAAGTACAGTCTGCCCCCCATAGGACATGTACTTTGTGGAAGCCATCAACATCCCCAGGATACAAATACACAGACACAGATATGCAGATACAGATATAAACACACACACACACAGATATATATATATATATATATATATATATATATATATATATATATATATATATATATATATATATATATATATACATGTGACTACACATACACATGCAGACATATGTACAGGAAGATACATATGTAGAAGATGCACACAATATGGAATGGCCGCTATGCCTACTGTTAACACCTGAACAACTAGACATACAATTGTCAGTTGTTGCCTGCAACATATACCCATAGAAAGACCAAAGAAAAGACACCACACACAGGTTTACAGACATGGGAATCCTTTAATTGTGTACTATAACAGTTCTATATGCCATGTCATATAGCTGCTCAGATACTGGCAACCATATAAGCAGAGTACTGCAACTGTAAAACTTTTACACTACTACAGTAGTCTGGAAAGGTTCACAACTGTTGCTGTCCAGGCCAATCCCTTCAAATTGTACAATAGTGAAGACAGACTGGCCCACAGGATACCAAACAATCAATAGTATGTACTGCAGGTGTGTAGTTCAGCAGCCTCTATCTACACTCTGTACAAACTCACTAGGAAGGAGGTAAAGATGTTTTGTGGTCTAATGGGTTGCAACTGGTACTTAACAAGGCATAACTGACATCATCACGAGCACACCGACAAAGTCTGTATGGCAGGGGGCAGTAGGCTTGCAGTACCCCAATTCATGTAAGTAATGTCACTATAGGTGAAGTATACGGTACTGTACATCCAGTTACCTTGTGGCGGCCCACACCTGCTACCCCCACATTTAGCAACAGCCTAAGTCATTTATGGTGCTCCCCACCTACACACAATAATACAGGCCCATATACCACTGTTACATACACTGGCCTCTGGAATGCATACGGGCACACATGTATTGTGTAGGTGATGCCAACACATATATGGCCCCATCCCCAGCAGTGGACTTAATGGTAGAAATGGTAGTGTGATATACTCACAGTCCACTACAAAACACCCCCCAGCAGCATCACATATGTGCAAAGCTTGGTATGTAGATGGAGGACAGAGGCTGGAACACAGGCACATATGTGGAACACTGTTGCCATACACTAAGCAACATGCTGGTGTTACAGGATAGTCTGCAACATACCCTTAATCAGGGAATTGAGGTTAGACACAGAAATGGATATAGCCATGTACTGATAGCACACAACGCACACACTGCCAGTGTAATATCTGACACAGGACCTGTGTGGTGGACGGACAACACATGATAGGCATACCTCTGTCCATCAAGAGGATAGGTCCACAGTAGTGAGCTGTGCAAACAGACTGCATTCCAAGTATAACACCAGTACTATGCAAAGCATAATACAACTCTACTCACAGTCTGTGTGTAGTTCCTGCTCCTCCTCCTACAAATATGTGGCCACTCTGAGTGTGCAGGTTCTCCTGTAAGAGGTATTGGTACCTGCTGTCTGTAACACTGATGCCCACGAGCAGGAAGGATGTCCACCACACAGGATATGTATAGGGACCACACCCACATGCTGTAGGGATTTATAGTGGGTGGTTGCCATGACAGTGTTAATTGGAAGTAGTACACATGTGTAAACATATATATATATATATATATATATATATATATATATATATATATATATATATATATATATATATATGGCTATTTGGATAAGTCTATGTACATATATTTTCACCACATGTCCCGGACTTGGTGTGTAGCCCTACCCCAGCCCCTATAGTCCCAATGTCATAGTGCAAGGGGGTGTCAGGTATGTATAGCAGGTACATTACTAGACTATTGCTACTGTCACTGGGATTGTCTTCACAGACATGGTGTGTGTGGAAGATGACATCTGCTCATAACATGTGTTCCATTGCCTAGTGACAGACATCCTAAGGAACTCATTGTAGAGTACCGCCGCTAGTATGTAATATGTGGAACTTTGGACACACCCTGTACCATCCAAAGGTTTACACATAATCCCTTATTGCACAACATGTATACCAGGCCTGACATTATGGATGTAGACAACCATGTAGATGGGTAGAGCACATAACGACATGTATACATTTGCCACTATAGATTTTGGATTTGCACACTCCTGTGTGGCCTGACACATAATGAATGCTGGTACAGGGGTGCCATGGACACATACTACCCACTAGATATTGACATACATCTCTACAGCATCCCACTGCTCTGTCTGACAAACATGACCTTTAAGGGAGGCCCGGCAACAGTACATCTGGCATGTATTTGCACATGACATCTCACTGGGTAAATGCACTACTCTGCTAGGCATGTCACAATGCACTGTGCAGGCTATATGCAGACTGGATCAACACTGGCCTACATCTCCTATGGGGGAATGCACATGTACCTGCATATATAGCAGGCTCAACAGCCATGTCACAGCACAGGATAAGATACACCTGCGTGACAGTGCATAACCACAAACAATGTGAACACAGCCATAACCACACATGGTAAGCTAGCATAACATTACAGTATATGGACTATCTGTTCCACACCATCCTCATATGTGCCACTCAAAGAATGCTCTACATATACTGGGCTGCTACACAGTTTGGTCTGATGGCTGTCTGGGGTATGAGACATGTGTGTGTATGGCCATACAAACATGCATGGCAAAAAGGTACCATACAGTGGGGCAGCATGTAACATCACATAGAAGGGGAGCTAGAACAATTACATCCACCGCAGTCTGTACACAGGCTAAAGTACATATTAACAATACACACACTGCTGACATTCACCATCACTACACAGACCTCAGTACTGTACAAACATTCACAGATTGTCCAGGTTATATCATGTAATATGACCCCTACTGTACATGACATGTGTAGCAGTCTGATATATCATTGCCTTGTCAGCAGAGATGATGACACTATTTATGGTGTAAAGCACATATGCACCACTTCATGCACATCATCTGTACAATGGTTGACAGAGGTGTGTCTGACAGCACATACACAGGGTCGGTATAGACATGTTGCTGTGATAACCTCATACATTTATCATTGTAATGGGGTTTGTTGCAACATATGTCCTATGAGGGATATGGAGTCAGTATCTGTCATGGCCTTCACCTTCTACAGACTGCAATCCTCACACTGCCTTCTGCAATCAACAGATAGTTGCACCGTGGCTAACACATGAAACCAAAGGCATAACACTGCCCAGTCTGCAGATGACCCTGCAGATAGGGATTCCTCATATACATGGAACTGACATGGCAGGTATTGTGACATGTACAGCAGGCGTATCCAGACAAACACTGTTAAACCGACATTTCTCCAAATGCAGTATGGCAGCACTTACAGTCTGTAGTCAGGTCAGACACATCCCCCTTCTGTTTGTTGGCCTCTTTCCACAGTGTATGCTGTTAGAGGTAAATCCTCAATTCATTTGAGATGCTGTTTGCCAAACAACAGATCTAGTTCCTGCTCACAGTGAGTGAAATGGGCCAACACCACCATGATGTTCCTAGGTATTGGAATGTGTTTCCAAGCAATTGGCTATGGGAATGTTACCACAGCTGTTCCACATGCAATCAGCTAGGGGAGGGCTGCAATTCATGCAGAGGCCATCAGCTGATCATGAGCATCACTTGAAATACACATGCTGCTGCCTAAGCATAGCATGTGTGGGTCTCCACATCCACCAGAGAGGGAGTGGGGGAAGCAGACAGAGGTGAATACATGTCAGGGAGGGGTGGGTAAGTAAAACAGAAGCATGTTTGTGTCACACACCTACCAGCACAGGGTATCAAACCCCCCAACAACTATGTAGTGCTATCTCAGTGAGATGCAGTTATTGGATGTGCCACATAGGTTACCTGCTGTGGAGCACTCAGAACATATTTGTGATGGTGAGTGACATCTGCAACAGGGATAGGGTAGATATATGGTACGTGATGTACATGTGCCTGTCTGCATGAACAGGTGCCAGCATCAACACAGGCACACTCACACAGGGAACACACACATTGACACACTTGGCAGGGCCAGAAGTGCAACTCATCACTAGTGGGATGGCCACAACACATCAGTGTGCAGGTATCACATGCACCCCATAGGCCATACGGAGATCGTATGGGCAAGGAGTATGAGGAGGTGTCAGACATCAGACAGCATGCTTCAGTATGCCCTGGGGGGTTGTAGTGAGTGTGGATGTGGACATATGCATCATACAACACATGCGCGAACACACAGGGTACCAGTTCTGACATGCATGGGTGCATGTCTGCACTGGTGTGTGGTGGTCATCCATGCCAGCAGGCTATACAAGGGTAGGTGATGGGTATACCTTGGCATCAGGCCACATGACAATGGTCTGCATTGTGGGCCAGGCCTGTAATTTCTGCATTTGCCCACACAGGTGGGTATTGCATCCCCCATCCAGTCACCTGGGTGACTATTGTGTGTGGCTAATGCTGTGCATCACTTGCCATGTATACGTTCTTTAGTCTGTGACATGGATGGTGTCTGGGATGTGAACACCTCCCACATGCATGTACAGTGACATGTGGAACTGTACCTGGGGTGTCTGGCCCATGTTGTGAACACAGATTATCATTAGATGTGCCAGGCTTGGCCACCTGTGGCAGGAACTGGTAATGGGCATCAGGTTTACCCTGCACCTACATTGATAGCATGCTAACAGCATTCCCTGATGCCAGTGTCATCTGTCCATACAGGGCATGGTGTCGCACATGGTATGTCTGTTGTGAGTCACATGTGAAGGCACCAAAGGTGGTGCAGGTGTCCACTGGGGAACAAGGTGGAGGTGCACTGCCTGCATGTATGTGCATATTGGACTGATGGGCAGGGTGACATGGCCTCTGTAGCCCACTGCTATCACTACATAGTTCCTTTCAGTGGCCAATATGCAGGGTGCTACCCACATATTGGCTGTTGCCTAGGCATGTGTGTGCGTATGACACATGGGTCGAATGTGTGCTCTGGGTAATAGCAGGGGTGTTAACTGTGATTGGCTGGCCTTGATGCCAAATGTATGGGTACGGCTTTGCACCCCAGCCTCTCAGCTAATTTACATCTGTTATCCCTGTATGGTTGACATTAGGGCCACCATAAAAGTGATAAGCAAAACCCCCTCCACATTGCCCACAGGTGTCACATACTCCCACCCACCTCTACACAGGATACGAGATACAAACACACACACACACACACACACACACACACACACACACACACACACACACGTCATACCTGGGAGTAGAACCCCCTACCTAACTAGTATATTACACTACAGCACTACGCAGTTATTGTAGGAGCCATGGATATTACTGGAGTACTTCTTCCCCAAAGGTGTATTTCATGATGAATGACATCAGCAGGACTACCAAAGAAGGGCATTTTATCTGTACTGCAGGCGACTAGTCTACAATGCATTGCTCCCGACACAGACATTGAAACACATACAAAACATCTAGAACTCTCACAGGTGGAGATGGAACCCTACCATGGTTCTAAATCACACTACAGCAGTACGCAGTTACAGGACGCGCTACAGAGATTACTGAGCTATGACCTTCCCAGAGGTTTATTTCTAGGTGGGTGACATCAGCAGCCTTGCCAAATGTGAGTATGTGATTTGTATGGAGTGTGAGCAGCCTAAAAAGCATTGTTCTCTCCTCAGTCAGACACACACACACACACACACACACACACACACACACACACACACACACACACACACACACACACACACACACACAGTCTCCAAGTCTGGAGTTAGAACACCTACCTAACTACTGTATCACACTACAGAAGTACGCAGTTACAGGACACGCTACAGGGATTACTAGGCTTATGATTTTCCCAGAGGTTTATTTCTAGGTGAGTGACATCAGCAGCCTTGCCAATGTTGAGTATATGAATTGTATGGAGTGTGAGTAGCCAACTAAGCATTTCTCCCTACACAGTCAGAGACAGATGGACAGACACACAAACACACTCACACATTTGGCAAGTCTGGGGTTAGCACTATTACCTAACTAGTTTATCACTGCAGACTTACACAGTTATGAGATGCACCATGGAGATTACTGATCTACAGCTCTCCCAGAGGTGTATTTCACATCGGATGACCTCAGCAGGCATGTCATAATACTGCTACGGGGAGGGCGGTGTGTGCATGGCCCATATCCCATTCATGTAGGGGTTGACATGCTACATGCGGGCACACACAGGGTCATATGCCACAGGTACATGTATACAGCTACTAGATGACCACTTCCGTGTACAGTCGTGTTGCACAGCTGACACGTGCACCACAATAGTCTGTCATGCTGACAGATACTGGTGGCTAGTATCTGCAGTGAGTGACATCTGCACCTCATGTGTTTGGGCCCTTTGGCTGTGTGCTGGGTGGGACAGGCCCAGATGGCTCCTTGTCACAGCCACCCTCTTCCACACATCTATGTCCATCTACCTTTGGCTTATTATAGTGTGTTGTCCTTACATATATCTCTGTATTCCTATCCACTGTGTGTGCAAGGCAGGGGCAGGTGCATACTGACTTGTGCCTGTACTAAGAACTGCGACTGCCAGATTTGTCAGGTCCACTGGTGTTTGCAGACATGGCCTTCATGTGTTTAAGTGTGTGAGCATGCCCAGTATTACCTTTCAGTATGTTGTTGACTGACATTGCCTTCATTTCTCTAAGTGTGTGAGCATGCCCAGTATGGCCATCTGTACTGCATGTGTGGATCAAGTCCAGGTAGTTTGTACTGCAGTGCTGACCTTTGTGTTGTACACTGACAGGTAGCGTGCTGTGTCTACAGGGTATCCATTGGTCATTTGGCATTGACTGTTCCTACATTTCTGCATAGCGGGGGTGGGGGGGCACCTGACTAATTCTACATTTCTACACAGGAGTGGGGAGGCACACCTGACTTTTACTATAAGTGTACGTAGAATGGGGGGTACACCCTACATTTGTACACATTTGCTACAACTGCACTGGTATGTCGCGTACTCCATTTCAGTCTGTAGTCATACCTATCATGCTGGCTAGAGGCATACCAGTGTGCTACAGATCCTACCTTTAATTACCTACATATTGGTTTCTGACTCCCCAGCCTTCACATCTTACATCCAAATTCCTGGCCTGCTGTAGTCTTTCTGTGTAGGCCAGGGGGTTGGGTTACCCATAGGACTCATTCAGAGACCATGTACAACATTTTGTTGTGTTTGTCTACACCTGTCCTGCTGGCTGTGACTGTTGTTGGGTATGTGACCCCCCCCCAACTGGCATGTGTGAGTCACTTACCTTGTGGGTGTCCCAGTATTGAGAGTAGTGCTGCAGGGTTGCCTATGTTGGATGCACATAGTACACTCCCTATACATGGTTAAGCACAGGTAGTGGCATGTTTGGCATCCCTTTTACTGTATGTGCGAATCGGAGAGTGGTGTCATTCCCTGGGCCCCTACTATGCCAGTGCATGTGCTATGCGTTGCCTCTTTGCCAAGGCCAGGGCATACTGGGCATTCCTCCTTCTGCCTACTGAGGCAGGCTCAGGTTGTTCCTCCTCCGAGTCACTCTGTGCCTGTGCAGGCCTTGGCAATGGTGGGGGGCTGTGTGGCCTGCCCCATGCTGTTCCTGCTGCAGCTGTTTCCGCAGGATCATATTGTGTAGCATGGCACATACTATGAAGATGTGGGCACACGTGGCTGGAGAGTACTGCAAGGCTCCACCGGATATGTCCAAGCAATGGAACTGTGATTTAAGTATCCCAAACACACGCTCTATGATGATTCTGGTTTGTGCGTGTGCTTTATTATGGCATTCTTGCATGGGTGCGTGTTCATTTCTGATGGGTGTCATCATCCACGGTTCCAGTGCATAGCCAGCATCCCCCACCAGGTGGCCATATGAGATGTCCCCCCTGGCAAATACCTGATACAGCTGTGAGACCTGCCAGATGTGGGAGTCGTGATAGCTTCCAGGGCTGCCAGCACACACATCCATGATAATGCCTTGGGCATTGCACACGACCTGGCAGTTGATGGAGGGGTATCCCTTGTGGTTTATGTAGCGCCTACCCTGTTCACCGTGTGATGACTTTATGTGTATGTGCGTGCAGTCTATTGCACCCAGTACCTCCAGGTATTCTGCCACACAGTGGAAGAGACGCATATTGCTGGCCAACTCCTCCTGTGTTCAGGAGAAGTATATGTGCTCATTGGCATGTGGTAACATGGCATCCAGGAACTGGTGGAGTACCCTGGATGCTGATGCCTGTGAGATCCCCATGATATCCCCGGTTGGCCTTTGAACTGTACCTGTGGCTAGTATTCTCAAGCTTACACATACCTTCGTACCCACTGGGATGGGTTCCCATCGGTTTGTTTTGGCTCTGAGGCATGGCCAGCACAGCTCCACAAGTTGCTGTAGGGTATCCCTGTCCACCCTGTAACGCTCTACTATCTCCAGATCATGTAGCCCCTGGTAGGCTATCCTGGGTCTGAACACTCTCCTCCTCCTCTGGTGCCTGAGGTGATTGTCAGCATCATCCTCCACACCACCTTCAGTCTCCAACACATGCTGGTGGATCAAAGCTATGGCAGCCCCTAACATGTACATATTAAAACTTCCCCGTATGTATACACCAATGGTGCAGAGTGTATGGGAATACACAAGTGTGAGTGAGGTGCTTTCACACTTTATACTATTGTGCTATAGATGCTGCTGATGTCATTGGCTGTGTATGAGCAATTCCAGCAGCAAGGTATATTAATTATGGGTTTTACAGTGAGTACTGAAAGTGTGGGGTCTGTAGTGTGGTGTTGTGCTTGCCTGTCTTGATTAATCTGTTGCCCCTTAATTCCCTTTTAAACCTGGATCCCCTCCCATTGTCAGGCTTGCATCCACCTGCCAGCTTTCTTGTTTTGTACTTTTCCTACCCAGTCATGTGTTGCAAAATGTGTTATGTAGTTGATATAATGCAATTCTGCTTTGTTCTGCTGTGACACTTTACTGTTTTCTTTGCAGTACAGCCCCTCCTCTTTCCTGTTCTGCAGGTAGCTGCTATCAGCCTTGTTAGCTGTTATCAATGGCCCACTGTAGGTTCCTAGTTGTTAATTACTCATTTGTACTCCAATTTCCCTGCTGCAGCATTTCCTTATGTTTTCCTATATCCTTCCTGTTTCAGCTCCAGTGCGCGCCGAGTAAACCCGTTTACCAGGTTTAAGCGCGTTTTAATCTCGTTCACATACATACTCAGTTACCTTGTGTGATCTCAGCTAAGTAAAGCTAAAGCCAGTTCAACACACTCCTTTCCATCAGCTTTGCTTAGCTACGGGCAAACCGGGTTAGCAATGCTCCAATGTGCTTACAGCAAAGGTGACACATCCCTCTCTTGATCTGATCTTTATCTCATGGTCACACCTCAGTGTTATAACACTACGCTGTGAGGTGCATTCTTACACCAGGGGGGAATCTGTGATTCGGTATTGCTCCTCTCATTTGCATAGGATTGCCTACTAATTCCTAGAAACTGCGCATAACACTGACGCAGCCCTGTAGTAACCCTTGCACCATGGTGTAGTTTAATATGCCTGCCATTGACTATTATCGGGAAAACATGAATTGCATTAGAATGCACCTTTATTTATTTTTTCTATTTTTCTTACGATCCCGTTTGATTACCACTGCCCTACGCTTAAACTTCACGGTAGCGCGGAAAAAAAAAGAACATTTTGTTTATTTTTACATTTTGTACATGCTTTTTATGCCAGTGGCTATATATTTAGCCATTGGCATAGATTAACATTATAATGCATGGGTTTGGCTGGCTGACATGGCTACGATTTTATATTTGCAGTAATGTAAACCGTTTTTTATGGTTTACATTTCTGTATGCTTACGCTACGCTTGCACCACTTCCTGGATCGATAAATACCTTCATTTGCATGCTACACTGCTGCAAATGGGATGATTAGCATACAGGTGCAAGGAGCTGTGCTAGCGTAGTGTACACAGGTACTGCACATGAAAACAGCTCATACCTGGATCACTCACCGGCCATATTTGGTGTTGGAACACCAACACTACTCCTGCGCCTGGCGCAAGCCTCATGAATCCCAGGGATTATTTGTGGCCCTAAAGAAATTACTGTTATGTCATGTCTTGTGACAAGTTTTAACAGCAATGAGGTACAGTGATCATGGGGTTATAAAGGTTAATTTGCTTTTAGATAATTCTACAAAACTGAAATTTAAACTAAAGTACAGAAGGAAAAACTGCAAAAGGAATGGAAAGTTTTGAAAGAGAAATTGTTTGAATGCAAAAAATCAAAAAGATGTTTAACATCAGGATCTAGGCATTCAACGTCAGGAGGATATATTTCCATATGAACAAGTTACTTGATTAAAGTGAGAGACAAAAAATATAAAAAACAGAAAAAGAGGTTGAACTACAACTTTGAAAACTGAAATAAGCAAGCTGGGCAAACAAATTAAGCATACTATGAGACAAGATCAAGAAAGATTTGAAGAAAAGTTATATAAAGATATTGAGCATAATAGGAAACCATTTTATAGCTACATAAGCTGCAGAAGGGGTAAAGACATAAAAACTGATAAACTGTATATAGATTCTAACATTTATTCTCAGAGACAATAGATTATAGATATAGTTACAAAACGGTCTATATTAGATAAACGAAAGTTTATCTTACCAAACGCTAACATGAGTGAAAATCCCAGAACCCGAAACCGGAATTGTGAGATCGCAGTACAGTGAAGATGGGAATATTTCCCCTTTCCTCACTGTAGTGCGATCTCAGAGTTGGAATATATATTTAGCGGGGGGGGGGGTACAGCCTCCCACAATTGCAGTTTTGAGTTCTGGGATTTTCAATAATGTCAGCGTTCGGTAAGATAAACTTTTGTTTATCTAATATAGACCCTTTACAAAATATTATGCAAAACAGTCTGACTCCACAAAGGGGGTGATAAGTTGTCCTAGTGACATCCAGCTAACATCCGATACTAAAATCAAATTAGATTATATTGAAAAAAGTACTATGCAAACTGGAGCCAAACAAAGCATAGGGTGGAGATTGAATTAGTAATAATGACCTGAGAATACTTCGGCAAGAACTTACAGTACCATTATATCTGTTTTTTACTAGGTCATATAAATATGGGAAGATTCCTCAAGACTGGAGACATGTGCTTATTAAACCTGTCTTTAAGAGAAAGGGGAGTAGGACAAACCCAGTCATATAGACACTTAAGTCTGCTTTCATATTATGGAAAAAACAAAAGGAGAAGGTGCTACTGGATAAGTTATTGGAAGAATTGGAAAAGTTGGGACTTGATACCATATATCAGCATGCATATTTTGAAAATAGATCTATTACCACCTGTAACATGATGTGAAGCCATGGTGGTGCAGTGGCAGCATTGTCGCCTCACAGCAAGAGGTTCTCCCATTCGATTCTCGGCTGGAGCATCTTCTGTGTGGAGTCTGCATGTCCTCCCAGCAGTCGAGTGGCATTCGAAAGACATGCTTGAATGGGTGTGCCTTCGTTGAAGGTTGGGCATCAGGCTGGCACCTCGGCACCATAAAAATTGACTGCCAATTATTAGCGGACCGGAGTTCTGCTGTGGCGACCCCTAACCAGGAAAAGCCGAAAAAAAAACAACCACATGTAACATGATGTTCTATAACAAGATAATAACAGCTATGAATCAAAATTTGTGCTGTGAGGTAATTTATATAAATTTAACTTCAGCATTTGAGATGGTCATACACAAAACACTGATCAATAAATTAGAACAACTGGGTATTGATGTAATCTTGATAAGATTGATAGCTGCATGGCTTACAAATAGGACATGGCAAGATTAATACAGCAGATGGAAGGGGAAATTCTTGGTTACATTCAGGGTGTCCCACAGGGCTCTGTTCTAGGCCCCCTTGGCCCATACTTGTTTAGATTGTATCTTCCAGATCTATGTTTTTCATTTGAGATGTTCTGCAGCCTGTATACAGATGACTTGAAATTGGATAAATTTATTATGTGTGTTACAGATAAGGCATGTCTGCAAAAGAACTTGATTAAATTGACCATTTGGGCACAGGAGAATAATATGCTGATAAATACATCAAAAAATAAACACATGAGATTTGGGAGATATAAATTAAAAGGTGAATATTTAATACAGCACACAGTGATTGAAACTGTAGATTAATTTAAGGACCTGGGTATATCGGTAGATCGATCTTTGAGTTTTTCTAATCATATCTACCAAATTGGTTAATGATAGTTATAGAACTATAAGTTGTATACAAAGATTTATAAAGTCTAGGAAATCAGAAATGATGAAGTTATGTTTTGCTAGTTACATTAGACCCAAACTTGAGTATCGAGTAACAATATGGAAACCTTATAAGAAAACAAGCATGAATAAACTGGGAAGAGTACAGTGGAAATACCAAGGGCATCCATGGATGTGAAAATTTAAGTTATTATAAAAGACTAAAATATCTGACCTTGCACAGTGGCTCATATAGATAGTTAAGAGGAGACCTTATTCAGGTATATAAGGCATTTAAAGACAACTACTTCTGGGAATGTTTGGGGTTATAAAAAGTAGTAGAGAATCATCGGACAACCTATGTAGAAGATTCTATAGGAATTAGAAGTGTATTAATTGGTTCTCTGAGACAGCATCTGATGCATGGAATATAAAACCAAACTACGTTAAAAGAAGCACTAGTTTAGATATTTTTAAGAATATCCTGGCACTTATTATGGCAACAACTGTTTTGGTATATTAGTAAACTAGAAGGGTATTAATGTCCATACTTGAAATACTTTTATGCATGTCTATATACATATATATATATATATATATATATATATATATATACACATACACACACACACACACACACACACACACACACACACACACACACACACACACACACACACACACACAGTTAAATATGTATCTATATATAGCTATATATGTATGTATCTATACACATATATAAAAATATATAAAAAATTGAATGTTATCCCGCTGCAAATTAGATCTACCTCTAACTTCTCCAACTTCAAACGGCTAGTAAATGGCTACTTAAATAAAACTTGGTTCTGCTCCTGCACTACCCCAGGCTGAACTAGTCTTTCCTTTCTTTCACTACCAGCTTACCATGGCATGTTTAGAGAAAAAGAACTAGTCAAATCTATTTCTTAGACACAGAACAAATATATGTTTGTCTAGGCTATATCCAAAGAATGTACTTAGTCTGTTTAATGTCACCTCTATGAACTACAACTTGTGAATACTTTATATATTGACAGTGTTCTTTTTCAACTTGTTATAGCTGTCCAAATATTTACACTATGTTATTATTTATTTTCTATAGTAGAGCAGTGATCTCCATAGACCTTTTTCAGTTACCCCAGAAGTGGTGTCACACAGTTAGGCAACTGAGGCTGAGGGGAATCCAACCTGGCACCTATTGACCCCTATTGACCACAGAAAACAGCTTATTAACAGCTCTTTAGTCCTCCACATGCAAATTAAAGCATTGATAGCACCCCACAAAGTGTGGACCCAGTGGTGAAAGATCTGGGTGATCACATAGATAGTAATCTGAACAATTGAACACCATGTGTCCACAGTGGTGAGGAAATTCTTCTATGTGGTGCAGCTTATAAGTAAGGGTATGGCATCCAGATCTAAGAATGTCATAGTACCACTGTACTCAACCCTCATCAGACCAATAATCGAGTACAATGCACCCTTTGACATGTGCCTCACTAGGCACCTGCAACAATTGGAGCATCCTCAGAGGTTTCTCACAAAACAAATACAGGGTATAACCAACATGTCATATGCAGACCAATTAAAAGCCCTATCACTGTATTCACTTTCCTACTGATTACTGAATGGTGATCTGTACCTGACCTATGAGGCAGTCTCTAACCCAGGCCTGATGGAAATGTAACGTATTCACAAAATTAACCGTACGAGGATTACCCACTCTAAAAATCTAAACCTGATTTCTGACATTAATAGATCATGGTGGAGAGAAAGATATGTGTCCCAGTGACTGCCCCTCTTCTAAAACAGGCTTGCTATTAGTATAAAGCAGAGCCATTCCCTGACCATCTTCACATGCAATCTGGACCAATGGATGGGAAATTGCAAATTCACTCCTGGGGCGGCATCCATGTCCCTTATGGACAGAGGCAGTTTGTAAAGATTGTCAAAACCCTACTAGCTGACGCTTGTTGTCTTACCCCCAGGGATAGAAAATTGGGTAAAATCTGGATAAAACTGGCTAGGCTTGTAAGGGCTCGTGAGCCATTAGCTTAGTGATCTCCTATGAACCTATGAATTTATGACAGCAGACACACAAAATCAATGCTGTTTTTTATTTAATTTTTATTATTTATTATTTTTTTTATTTGCCTTTCACCCTGCGACAGATGTTAAGAAGTGAGATTAAACATAAGCCTGAAATAAGTAACCTATGCCTGGCTTTAGCCAAACTCAGATACACAAATTCCAGGTTTGTTTAGGGATGCTAAAGAAAACCTAGACCCAAAATTTTAAACCAGCTGTCAAATAGGAATCAAAATTGATTTGTATCAGTTTCACCTTAGAAGTAAACACTGGGATTTTGCACCACAGGGATTTGTAGTGCTGAAAACCACTGTTGTGAGCTGCCTTAAGTAGCTGATGTATAGTAACCTCATGAGACGTGCATTTTCACAACACTGAAGACTAAATTAGGTAATCCGTGGACTGTATGATATTACACAGTATATTTTTAATGTTGTTATTATAATCAGGACATAAACATGTAGTTCTGTTAATGCATTAAAGCACCACTATTTTGTTTTTGTTGCATAACTTTTGAAGTAATAAAGTTTTTTAAGGGATGGTGTTATTTGTAACATAATCCTGCTACCTTTTTACTCCCACCACAACCTATGACCTTAGATAGTTAAAAGTTATACAATGCTATGGAGACCCCAAAACTAATCAAAAAATCTACTATAGTGCACTATAGCAGCTAAACCTGCATCCGGAAGCACAGAGTGTTTTAAATAAGAAAGGATAAGGTCTGATGATTGTGAATGAGACTACCTGCCTATCCATGTTGTAGGATGCTGCTACCTCATGATAACCTGGATCACCATCACAGGTGTTTTAGGGATTCCCAAAGTAGATTTGGTGACCTCTTCTAGGAGATGATGAAAATACCAAAGAAGGGAACGTTGATTCAGAAAGAGGTATCTTGAATTTTAAAATATATACTACAGTATTTATATTTTTGCATTGCAATTTAATACTTTTTTAAGTTTAAGTTCTGAATACATAATTAAATTGTGTACATATAGTAATAATAGCAATAGCAATAATATTAATTGTTTCGCCCATATGTAGTTTTGAATTTCTTTTAAACATAACTGAATAAATAATCATACCAGCCATATCTTATGCAATTAACTCTTGAAAATATCTTACATGCTAGTAAAAACATCCAAAATATATGTAACCGAGTTTATGAAAATATTAGAATATTTTTCTTTGAGTGAACTGTGACCTTGTGAACTGATGTCCTGAAGAAACCAGTAAGCTACAAGGTCAGTTTTCATTATAGAAAAAAAAAGTTCAGATATTTTTATGGATCCATTACATATTGCATTTATGCAACACTTCCCATTTAGAAAAAAACACAGTGCTTGCAGGAGAAACGAGTAAGTATGAAATTAATGACTTTTTGAACTTTCCTTGCTAATAAAATATATAAAACACATATGCAAATGAAACAATCATTTGGAGAGCTATGTGCAAAATAAATAATTCTTATAATTTTAATGTCCTACTATCTGTTTCTGCTGTTTCTGCTTTTAAGTTTTAGTTTCTAATAATTGTTCAGAAATGGGAAGTTACTTTTGTGTTTTTGCCCATTTACAAGAAATACAGGGAATATACATATACACATATGTATGTATATAGGGTCTACTACATGTGCCCAAGACACATTTGCTCAAGATGCATTTCCACACTGCTACTTACTCATTTTGGTAAGTGCTCTAACTACCACTAACTTCATCTCAACACACTACCTAGCCCTACTGATCAAACCCTAAAATCTCCTACTCAGCTCCTAAACTTAAATTCCC
>NC_056736.1:521365338-521367838 GCF_019279795.1 Protopterus annectens
AAATTTTTTTTCATTTTACTGGATGCATCAGCATGACAGATCAGCTGTTAGAAGATTTGTTTAGATCATTTGGCAAGCTACTGCTTTCATGCATTTACAGTCAGTGTATAGGTTGGTAAAACATAGTATTTTTATGACTTTTTCCCTGGAAGTTGTGTGATCTCAGAGTTAAAATATATAATTAGATGGAGGCATGGGGAGGGTGCATGCTTTCTTTGTGTTTTTTAAGTTTTCAGTAGCATGTCAACATGCATAATGTCTATAAAGTTACTTCAACATTATGCATGTCGATATAAATGTTATATGGTCAAATTAAGTATATCCATATTTAACAAAGCATTAATAATAACGTTTTTTATTGGAAAATTTGTTATGTTCCCACAGGACTGATGTTGTTATTGTTTGTGAAACATGATTTAAAAACAATGACTGGAAACTGGTTCTGTCAGGGTATACATGTTTTACTGTGTCGGACATTCAACAAAAAATCTGGTGGAGGTGTTATGGTAGAGATTAATAATAGCTATGAGACCTGTGATTATTATTTGTTTAATAATAACACCAATACTGTAGATTATGTAACTGCGAAAATAAAGACAACCCTAGAACACATAACAATTGTTGGAGTGTATAGACCACCAAAGTCAAGTGCTAATGACCTTGAAGAATTCATACATTTCTTGCATGAAACACAAGATGGAAGAATAATTGTTGCTGGGGATTTAAATTTACTAGAAACAAACTTGAATAATATTGAATCAACAACATTAGTAAGGAAATTATTCACAATGTATGTTCATGAACAAGAATTGATTTAGATTGCCAAAAAAAAACCTACCAGGGAATGGAAAATGCTAGACATTATTTGTGGTCCTAAAGAAATTACTGTTATGTCATGTCTTGTGTCAAGTTTTAACAGCATTGAGGTGCAGTGATCATGGGGTTATAAAGGTTAATTTGCTGTTAGATAATTCTACAAAACTGAAATTTAAACTAAAGCACAGAAGGAAAAACTGCAAAAGGAACGGAAAGTTTTGAAAGAGAAATTGTTTAAATGCAAAAAATCAAAAAGATGTTTAACATCAGGATCTAGGAATTCAACGTCAGGAGGATATATTTCCATATGAACAAGATACTTGATTAAAGTGAGAGACAAAAAATATAAAAAATTGAAAAAGAGGTTGAACTACAACTTTGAAAACTGAAATAACCAAGCTGGGCAAACAAATTATGCATACTATGAGACAAGATCAAGAAAGATTTGAAGAAAAGTTATATAAAGATATTGAGCATAATAGGAAACAATGTTATAGATACATAAGATGCAGAAGGGTAAAGACATAAAAACATATAAACTGTATATAGATTCTAAAATGTATTCTCATATACAATAGATTATAGATATATTTACAAAATACTATGCAAAACAGTCTGACTCCACAAAGGGGGTGATAAGTTGTCCTTGTGACATCCAGCTAACCTCGGATACTAAAATCAAATTAGATTATATTGAAAAAAGAACTATGCAAACTGGAGCCAAACAAAGTATAGGGTGGAGACTGAATTAGTAATAATGACATGAGAATACTTCGGCAAGAGCTTACAGTACCATTATATCTGTTTTTTACTAGGTCATATAAATATGGGAAGATTCCTCAAGACTGGAGACATGTGTTTATTAAACCTGTCTTTAAGAAAAAGGGGAGTAGGACAAACCCAGTCTTATAGACACTTAGGTCTGCTTTCATATTATAGAAAAAACAAAAGGAGAAGGTGCTACTGGATATATTATTGGAAAAATTGGAAAAGTTGGGACTTGATACCATATATCAGCATGCATATTTTGAAAATAGATCTATTACCACCTGTTACATGATGTTCTATAACAAGATAATAACAGTTATGAATGAAAATTTGTGCTGTGAGGTAATTTGTATAAATTTAACTTCAGTGTATGAGATGGTCATATACAAAACACTGATCAATAAATTAGAACAACTGGGTATTGATGTAATCTTGATAAGATGGATAGCCGCATGGCTTACAAATAGGACATGGCAAGATTAGTACAGCAGATGGAAGGGGAAATTCTTGGTTACATTCAGGGTGTCCCACAAGGCTTTTTTCTAGGCCTTTCAGATCTATGTTTTTCATCTGAGATGTTTTGCAGCCTGTATACATATTACTTGAAATTGGGTAAATTTATTATAAGCACTTGACTAAATTGAACATTTGGGCACATAAGAATGATATGCTGATCAATACATCAAAAACAAAGCACATGAGATTTGGGAGACATAAATTAAAAGGTGAATATTTAATACAGCACTCAGTGATTGAACCTGTAGATTAATTTAAGGATCTGGGTATATTGGTAGATCGATCTTTTAATTTTTCTAATCATATCTACCAAATTGGTTAATGATAGTTACAGAACTATACGTTGTATAAAAAGATTTATAAAGTCTAGGAAATCAGAAATGATGAAGTCATGTTCTGT
>NC_056736.1:521370338-521372838 GCF_019279795.1 Protopterus annectens
CATCTTTTGTCTGTGGAGAAAACTTGAAACATTCTTAGTAGTAATCTCGTTATGAGTGGTTTACTTTGAGTCTGTCTTGAACACGATTCGTATTTTCAAATGTTATCAAAAAAGCCAGTGTAATGATTCTACTGTGACCCATTAGTAAATGAGGTGGTGAAGGACCTGTATCTTATAGCAGAGTATTCCTGTGCTCTGGAAGAACTAAGTGCATGTTGGTGTTACAGTTCCTGCTACTACTTTGTACATATGCATGCATGCATGTATTTATGTATGTATATACAGTCCTCTCTACCCCAACTGTGCATAATTAAGACTAGAAGTCATATGTTGAAAGTCCAGTGCTCCAAGAATCTGACTTGTGTTCTATATTTGCATACTTTGGACCATTATTAGGTATTATCACATCTAAAAACCCCATGTTTTGAGAACATATGTTTTAGTTCATTAACTGATCTGTGCTTGTAGTATCAGTTTTCTTCTTAAACTCTGGAAGCACTAATTACTAACCAATATAAATTAAATGCAGACAGTCTTAATAATGAAACAAATATGCTGCAACATTATTTAATTATCTTCCTGGAACTTATTAAGAAATCACATCTTTGCCATCATTGTTATAGTCATCATTAATACACAAAACACAGTTTTGCATTTCTTGCTTTATTTGCACGACATTTTTGGCCCACACCATACATCAAAACTGTTTCTTTACACTTTTCAATTCCTAAGTGTGATTGTGTTCTTATTAACATTTTTTCCTAATTAATCTCTAACTTTAGAACATCAAATCTCATATGCAACTAATCTCTAATCTGAATTAAAAAGATGGCTGTATTTCTTTCCTTATAGCAAATTTTTCTTTTGCTACCCTCTCAAAGCCTGTCCTTGAAAAAGTAGCTGCATTTCTGCATCATTCTCAGCATGGTGGCGGTCTTTGAAGAGTATCAGAAGCAGAAATGCAACTGCCTATGACTGAAAAGAAGCGTAACCACAGGCAGCTAAGAAATTACCAATTCTACTTCCACTTCTATCAAAAAACAAATCTTCATGCTGCTCTGGAAAATATGAATGACTCAACATATTTGCAATTTGCATCTCTTTTTCTGGTTTATACTTAAGAACTAAGTCATGTTTTTGTAAAAGCAGCATCATTCTCTGTAGTGTGGGAGGTGCCTTGTGCAACGATTTCCTAAATATGCCCTGTTATAACTTTTGCTCTATTTCAGACAAATGATTTCTCCCATAAATATTTTCATGAAACATTTTCCACTATATATTATGATAAACTACTTTTTCTGTTTGAATAACACTCTTGGCATTATATAAAGGATTTATATACAATAGCAACTTTTTTATCATCTTCCAGAATCACTGCACCATCGCTATTCTAGCTGGCTTCAGTTTGCAATGTAACTGCTTTATTCATATCAGAATATTTCACTGTGGGCACTTCTGTTATTAACTGTTTAAACATTTTCTCCAATACCCTTCCATACCCTGGTCAATATTTTTTTAAATAGTAAATCGATTTCTGGAAAATTTTAAACAAATTTCAAAAGCTATTGCATCATAGCAAAAAAAAACTCCCACGAGAAAAGGACCCCTCTGTTGTTCAAGCTGGCAATCTTGTTGCACCAAAACAGGAGCAGCACTTTTAATATTTATCACTCATCCCCCAGTTCCTCTCATGACCTGCCACCTCTGAGAGCACAGAATGATAAAGGGTCTATATCACATAGTTAAAGTTACGTAACTTCGAACACCTAATGGTCAAATTATTATGTTCAAAGTTAATAACTTCGACTACCTAAAAAAAAAAAAAAACACAATGGACAACAAAATAAATTGCTGTAAGCAGGGGGGCAAGCCCCCCTGCACCTCCCACACACCCAGCTACTTATATATCCCAGCTCCAACA
This sequence comes from Protopterus annectens, assembly GCF_019279795.1. Classification (NCBI taxonomy): domain Eukaryota; kingdom Metazoa; phylum Chordata; order Ceratodontiformes; family Protopteridae; genus Protopterus; species Protopterus annectens. The sequence goes on from NC_056736.1 coordinate 521,372,260, forward strand.
TCGCACCACATTGAAGTGAATGGAAACCTCTGCCTATGGAGATTTTCATTCACACGCTCAAACGTTTACAAATTTGAGCATATGGTCTCGACCATATGTGGTTCAAACTTGTAAAGGTTCGATGACGTGATAGGAAAATAATGATAAAGCCCTGGCTATGACCCAGGTGTACCAGGTTTGATTAGTGGCTTGGGATCCTGTTGGAGACTTGAGAGGGGGAGGAAAAAAATGTCAAGGCTCTGCTTGCTGAACTTGCTTTCTTGGAAGGGTTGGGGACACACATGTGTCTGCTGCTCAGAAAGAGATAAGAACTGGGGCTCAGGGAGACACCTGGCTGAAAGAGAGTCCAGCCTAACAGGAGGTCTTTTGATGGTAATGCTGCATTAATACGTAAACTAAGAGGACATAAAAGCTCATAGAGGACACTATCCTACTGCAGACACATGACATTCCTAACTCAAATATAAAGGACTGGAAAAAAAAAACTTGTGCTGATGAACCACCAGTCATCTTGATGCCCTCACCATTTGAAATGCTACAAGATATGTTAATGTACAACTGAATGTGTTCAATCCTCAG